>NC_057813.1:483226455-483441071 GCF_018294505.1 Triticum aestivum
CCGGCCGGATCCGGCGAGATCCGGCCCGGATCCGCCATCTCCGGCCCTCCCCGGCGTCTTCCCCGTCTACTCCGGCGAGCTCTCCGGCCATCATCGAAGTCCGTGCAAATCTGGAGGTTGACCCCGTTTTTGCCTAAGTCCCGAAATATTTTGACATTATCATGCCATGTTCATCGCATCATATCTCCATGCATACTGCTCCGTTTCGTGCGTGTAATATGTCAAATTGTTCGTCTCAACGAGTACTTCATTTCATTCCATTGCATCATGTTCATTTGAGTTGATCTTGATGCCCGAATCATCATTGCAAGAGTGCTATGCGATGTTAATCTGCTGAAACTGTTATAACATGCTCATTTGTCATTTTTGCCATGTTTGATGTGTGCATCCTATAAGGTTGATGTCTACATGTGTTTTGATCTATGTCATGCCATCTTTACAGTGGTGTATGCCATGTATTTTTGTGATCAATATGGTGACTAGCACAAGCATGCAAACTAGGCTTCATAATGTTGCTGATTTTAGTCCCTGTTTTGTTGTTATTTTTATGCCATGTATACTTGATGCTACAGAGAGATCCAAGCATATTTTGAGATACTTCAGTAAGGATGTTTTGAACATGTGGTTTTTCTCTATCCATTCATGCCCCTGGTGGCAATTAGGGAGTAGTCTAGCATGTCATTTACTTGCTATACTTTTGCTACAAAATGTTTCCTGGCAGATTGTTTACATGTTATTCAATTTTGCCAAGGTTGTTGTAGTTGATCCTTGCATGCTATGAACTTGTTCTTTCCTTAGGTAGTTTCATAAACATGTCTTCTTGTTGATGCTATGCTTATTTTGTCATGAAATGACTTGTGGTGAGTGAATCGAGCTTGTTAAGTAGGGTACTTGCTGTTACTGTTTTGCTAGGCTGAATCTGTTATTTCGTGATGCTATGTAAACCTGATGCTACAAGTCATTCTATGCATAATATGGAGATGTTCACTAAGGGTGTTTTGTTATACATGTTATGCTCTATCCATCCATGCCCCTGGTTGCATTTTTAGCCTGCTGTAGCTTGTTGTAAACTTGCTCCAAATTTGCTAAATAATGTTGCTGTCAGCCTTTTAACATTAAGTTCAGTTGTTGCCATGATTGTTGCTAGTGTTCCATGCACCCTATGAACTTGCTCTTGCCATGCTTAGCTTCACAAATATGCCTCTTACTGTTGGTTGCCTTGCCATGCCATGTTTTGCTCTGTAGTGAGCTTCACAAGCTCATCTACATGCCTACTTATCGTTGTTTCTGCCATGTATGAATCTGTCATATAACTTGCCATGTTTACATGGGTGCCATCATATTTTCCGATCCTTTTTGGCTCATGGTCAGTAAAGGACTTTTGTTCTATGCATTTAGTAGTATCATGCCATGCCTTTGTTTGCCATGATAAGTTCTTGTAACATGTTGTTTGATAGCTCTAAACATTGCAACCTGATGTTATTTTCTACAAAGTCTGAACTGTTATTATTTGCAATCTTGCCATGTGTGTTTGAGCATGTTCTAGTGATTTCTGGAATTAGCTCAGTGTTCATGTTTTGATATGCTTTACCTGTACATCATGCCCATGCCTTTTGTTATCATGTTGGGGTGTTGTAGCATATTGTTTTGATGCTTGCAATATGCCTAGTTGCTGTTTTGGACAGATTGTTGCTATAACTTGTATAGAGTGTATGTGTGGAACCGTTGCTCCGTTTTGAGGGTGCTCTATATGAAACTTGCTTGATTTTGCATATAGTTTCATATTATCATGTTGCATCCTTGTTTTGAGGTGTTTGCTTGATGTTTGAGTGCATTTTGCATCAATGCCATGTTTAACTTGTTTTGCTCATATCTTCTAGGCCGTACCTCCAAATCTAATGAACTTTATATGTAACTTGACTAGAATCGCATGTCGATCTTCTTGGTGCATTTTAACTTGCTGTTTAACAACTTGAACATAAGGTTTATTCAGATCTGGACCAACTTCGAAATTTGCATATGAGGACTTACCGGAATTGTTATATGTTGTTCCCGGCCTCATTTAAACTTGCCTTGATGTGTTGCTCTTGTATGCCTCATCTCTTGCCATGAGTAACTTCATGTAGCTTTGTCATGCATCATGCTTGTTGTGCATCATGCCATGCTCATGTGTGGTGTGTTTACCTTGTTGTGTGCTTCTTCTCGATAGTTCCCGTTTCGTTGCGATCGTGAGGATTCGTTCGTCTACGCTTGGTTCGTCTTCGTGGCTTCATCTTCTTCATGGACTCGTTCTTCTTCCTTCGGGATTTCAGGCAAGATGACCGCTACCCTGGATCTCACTACTATCATTGCTATGCTAGTTGCTTCGTTCTATCGCTATGTTGCGCTACCTATCACCTGTTTATCAAGCCTCCCAAATTGCCATGTCAGCCTCTAACCTTTGACACCATTCCTAGCAAACCGTTGCTTGGCTATGTTACCGCTTTGCTCAGCCCCTCTTGTAGCGTTGTTAGTTGCAGGTGAAGTTGAAGATTGCTCCATGGTGAACAGGTTTATGTTGGGATATCACAATATCTCTTATTTAATTAATGCATCTATATACTTGGTAAAGGGTGGAAGACTCGACCTTATGCCTGGTGTTTTGTTCCACTCTTGTCGCCCTAGTTTCTGTCATACCGGTGTTATGTTCCCGGATTTTGCGTTCCTAACGCGGTTGGGTGATTTATGGGACCCCTTGACAGTTCGCTTTGAATAAAACTCCTCCAGCAAGGCCCAACCTTGGTTTTACCATTTGCCTCACCACCACCTACATTTCCCTTGGGAGTAATTAACCCGAGGGTCATCTTTATTATAGCCCCCATGGGCCAATGCTTGTCTAAGTTTGGTCTGAACCAGAGCCACTTGCAGCGCCACCTCAGGGAAACTTGAGGTCTGGTTTTAGTTATACATAGTGTTCATCCGGTGTTGCCCTGAGAACGAGATATGTGCAGCTCCTATCGGGATTGCTGGCGCATCGGGCGGTCTTGCTGGTCTTGTTTTACCATTGTCGAAATGTCTTGTAAACCGGGATTCCGAGTCTGATCGGGTCTTCCTGGGAGAAGGTATATCCTTCATTGATCGCGAGAGCTTATCATGGGCTAAGTTGGGACACCCCTGCAGGGTATAATCTTTCGAAAGTCGTGCCTGCGGTTATAGGCAGATGGTAATTTGTTAATGTCCGGTTGTAGATAACTTGACACCAGATTTGAATTAAAACGCATCAACCGTGTGTGTAGCCGTGATGGTCTCTTTTCGGCGGAGTCCGGGAAGTGAACACGGTTTTGGGTTACGTTTGACGTAAGTAGGAGTTCAGGATCACTTCTTGATCATTGCTAGTTTCACGACCGTTCCGCTTGCTCTCTTCTCGCTCTTATTTGCGTATGTCAGCCACCTTATATGCTTAGTCGCTGCTGCAGCCTCACCACTTTACCCCTTCCTTTCCCTTTAAGCTTTGCTAGTCTTGATACCCATGGTAATGGGATTGCTGAGTCCTTGTGGCTCACAGATTACTACGACAACAGTTGCAGGTATAGGTTGTGAGATGATCATGACGCGAGAGTGATGTTTGCTTGTTTTGGAGTTCTTCTTCTGCTTCTTCTTCGATCAGGGGATAGGTTCCAGGTCGGCAGCCTGGGCTAGCAGGGTGGATGTCGTTTGAGTTTCTGTTTGTGTTTCATCCGTAGCCGGATGTTGATCTTATGTATGATGATGTTGTATTCGTGTGGCATTCTATGCCTCTTGTATGTATCCCCAACTATTATGTAATGTTGATGTAATGATATCCACCTTGCAAAAGCGTTTCAATATGCGGTTCTATCCTTGGTGGGACCTTCGAGTCTCTTTAGGATAGTATCGCATATTGGGCGTGACAGATGGCCTTCAGCCATGATATTTTTGTGTAATCGTACTCTTTATGAGGACTCATGTAATAAGTGTGTGATTTAACTCTGTTATAATTCCTTGAGTACTATGTGTGTCAGCATTACCGATCCAGGGATGACACTGATGCACAGAGACTTCGGTCCATTCGGATCATGGTCGCTACATAAACACAATGCTTGGATAGCATATTATTAACCTTCTAATTAGATAGATCATCATGCAAAGCAACAATTGGGATGGCATTAATCAAACATTTTTCAAATACGATTTTTAAGTTAGCCATGGGAAAAACCGCACAAGAAAGCCATACGAAAATAAGCTATTGCATGCCACAGAGATATAAGATAATCTCAAATATAAGTTCTAAGTGGTATTCCTGAGTTATTCACATATACAAGGATTGTGGTATATGCACAAGGCATATAACTCCCCCATAATGTGATAATCCATGTATTGTCGACAAGAGGCAAATGAAACCCAACTAAGGATAATTATTGAATGATAATTTGAGTTTTAAATGAGCTTTACATACGACATAGTAACTAGATAGTATTGCACTAACCATACTAGGTGGTATCCACATATATACACATTTAAGGTTTTTGATATGCGTAAAACATAGCACTCCCCTATAATGTGATGTTCCATAAATGTCTCAAAAGAGCCTAAGAAGATTCAACTAATGAAGCAATAAAGGCTCAAAACACACACACAAATATATGAAGTGCATTGCGACCTACACATGTTAGATACCGTAAATCAAGCATACTAGGAGGCACAACATATACAAGCACATGCTAGGTACAAAACCTAAACATGCAATGGACTAGTAACTTTCAATGTACACAATATATAGAAGTTACCACCAAGAGAGTTATTGGAATGACAAATATGATGATAATTTTCTTGACTTGGATTGAACCATAATTAAAGGCGAAAATCATTTTTCTTCATGAACTAGCCAAGTCTTCAATGCCCTCCAGACACCTATTGATCAAATTTGAGCTTGATGGTCCCCAACCAAGTTGGATCCTAAGAAGTTAGTAACAATAGGCTTGGCAACCCAAATGGACCTATCCACTTTCAAACCACTTTGGGCGCCCACAAACTTGGCAAACACATTGCCAACAATATCCTTCCTTAGCGAATAATGATTATTGACTATAGGAGGCTTAGATATGTTACCATTGGGGCATGATGAAGCAATGTGTCCCTTTTGATGACAAACATAGCAACATTTCCTCCCTTTTCTCTTCTTTGTTTTCTCAACTTGGGGAGCAATAACATGTTTCTTCATGGATAGTGGTAGTTCTTCAACTTGAGATTGAGCTTGAGGCCGCTTCCCATGTAGCTTCTCATTATAAGTCCTTTTCTTCGATGGACAAGATCTCACATGATGTCCAATCTTTTTACACTTAAAGCAAGAAATGTTGGACTCGTTCTTGGCTTGATCTTGTCCCCTTTTCTTGTTGGAGCGAAAACTATGTCCATCATCGCACTTTTCCAAGTCTTTCTTCAAACTAGTGACTTGGGCCTTGAGCTCATTAATTTCCTCTACATGGTTAATTTTAACACTAGAAAAAAGAGGATTAGTGGAAGTAGAAACTTCATGGTTAGAGCAAAAAGACAAGGTGAGCAATTCATCATGAGATGTACCAATATCATATAGAGAGGAATTGCAAGGACTAGCACATGGCAATAAGGCATTTTGAGTAGAAGATGTGCTAATATCCACATGAGACTCACACGATTTTACCTTGGTGACCATAGCCTCATGAGCTAACTTTAGCCCATCATGGGAGATTAGAAGATCCTCATAACTGCCCAAGAGCTTTTCATGACTTTCTTCCAATTTCCCATAATTGCTATTAAGAAAATCAAGTTGAGTCCTTAGCTCAACATTCTCCTTCAAAATTGATGCTTCACATGAAATCGAGTTAGTAGCAAAAGCATCATTATCGATATGAGAGGAGCAAGTAGCAATTAGAGACTTCTCATGAGTTGATTGAAGATCCTCATGAGACTTAGAGAGTTTGATGAGCTCTCCCTTGACATTATTGCATTCAAGGAGAAGGAGCTCAAAATCCTCTTTAAGTTTACCATGAGTAATTTCAATCTCTCCTTTTGAAAATCTTAAGTCTCCAACCGTTTGATAAGCCTTAGCAAGTTCATGTTGAAGTTGTTCACTTTTAGCTTGCTTGTTAAGAAATATATTATTGAGTTTTTCAAAGCAAGCAAGAACATCTTGGAACCTTTTATAAGTGTTATTTTTAGCTCTGTGAAGAGTTTTCCCAATCTCATAGAGATTTTGAGTCAAGTCATCATCGTCGTCATCCTCATTAAAACTATCATCGCTATACCTAAGAGAAGATGATACCTCATCATTACCTTTTGCCATGAGACACATGTGAACAAAGGAGGTTGATGATGATTCTTTTGGAGAACAGGGTTCTTCTTCAATCAAGCGTGCCTCATATTTCTTTATTTCCTCCACACTGTTAGTTATAGAACAACTAGAGGAAACCAAAGCATTTCTATCATGGCAACAGGGAGATCAAGCGTATCATCACAAACATTTGTTGAGGAATTCTTATCGGATATGCATGGACTATCAACACAATAATTTATACTATTTGTGGTGCTAGATATGCTCAAGTCCATAGAATATACATCACTAACATCTACACAAGCAATATCATCACTAATGAGCTTAACACCATCATCACACGATATTTCTTCACTCACCATGTCATTACCTTGTGGCACGCCACATGTTGGTGAAGTGGAAGATATTGAAGTGTGCAAGTAATCGGAGGTGGAAGCAATAGAGAGATCTTCATGATTTAAACATGTAGAGAACTCCTCCATCAACTCCCCCCCCCCAAAAAAATATTATCTTCATCAAGTTTGGACCCACCATATATATCTCCAAGTTTGGTCCAAGTCTCATGAGCTGACTTGCAAGTTGTGACTGCCTTAAACACTTCAAAGGTTAAAGCTTGATGAATGACAAGAGAAGTATCACAATCAAGATACATATCCTCAATAGATGGAGAAATCCCATCCTTTGCAATAGAAATTCCTACAAGAACAATTCACAAAGCATTTGGACCCATGGCCCGGAAGTGACAAAGCATGCGAATTCTCCATAGGTGATAATTTGTGCCATCCAAATCAAAAGTGTTGGTGTGCACTAAATCACTAGTCGACATCGATACTCTCTAGGCGATGAAGCCTAATAAAGAGATACCTAGCTCTGATACCAATTGAAAGGACCATGATGTTACCTTGAGGGGGGGGGAATAGGCGTTTTAAAAACTTCTACGGATTTGGCTTAATCCTAATGCGGAAATAAACTAAGAGGATACTTTTCAAGCACAAATGCTAAATACACTAGGCTTAACTAAGTGCACCAACAACTTATTATAAATAAGATGAGCACAACAAGGATACTAACAAGAACAAGTAAGTTACACAAACTTACTTGAGCAATATCACAAGATATGGAAGTGTATGGCACAAGTTAGAAATTCATACTAATGACAAGATATTTTGGTAACAAGTATGAATCGCGGGATATAAAGTGTGGGCCTAAATAATCTCTACAAGGAAATAGCCAGCACAATATAATGAAGACAACAATTGTTGGAAATATGCCCTAGAGGCAATAATAAAAGTATTATTATATTTCATTGTTCATGATAATTGTCTTTTATTCATGCTATAACTGTATTATCCGGAAATCGTAATACACGTGTGAATACTTAGACCACACTATGTCCCTGGTAAGCCTCTAGTTGACCAGCTCGTTGTGATCAACAGATAGTCATGGTTTCCTGACTATGGACATTGGATGTCGTTGATAACGGGATCACATCATTAGGAGAATGATGTGATGGACAAGACCCAATCCTAAGCATAGCATAAAAGATCGTGTAGTTCGTTTTGCTAGAGCTTTGCAAGTGTCAAGTATCTCTTCCTTCGACCATGAGATCGTGTAACTCCCGGATACCGTAAGAGTGCCTTGGGTGTATCAAACGTCACAACGTAACTGGGTGACTATAAAGGTGCATTACAGGTATCTCCGAAAGTAGCTGTTGGGTTGACACGGATCGAGACTGGGATTTGTCACTCCGTATGACGGAGAGGTATCTCTGGGCCCACTCGGTAATGCATCATCATAATGAGCTCAATGTGACCAAGGTGTTGGACACAGGATCATGCATTACGGTACGAGTAAAGTGACTTGCCGGTAACGAGACTGAACAAGGTATTGGGATACCGACGATCGAGTCTCGGGCAAGTAACGTACCGATTGACAAAGGGAATTGCATACAGGGTTTGATCGAATCCTCGACATCGTGGTTCATCCGATGACAACATCGAGGAGCATGTGGGAGCCATCATCGGTATCCAGATCCCGCTGATGGTTATTGACTGAGAGCGTCTCGGTCATGTCTGCATGTCTCCCGAACCCGTAGGGTCTACAGACTTAAGGTTCGGTGACGCTAGGGTTATGAAGATATGTATATGCAGAAACCCGAATGTTGTTCGGAGTCCCGGATGAGATCCCGGACGTAACGAGGAGTTCCGGAATGGTCCGGAGGTAAAGAATTATATATAGGAAGTGCTATTTCGGGCATCGGGACAAGTTTCGGGGTTATCGGTATTGTACCGGGACCACCGGAAGGGTCCCGGGGGTCCACCGGGTGGGGCCACCTGTCCCAGGGGGCCACATGGGCTGTAGGGGGTGCGCCTTGGCCATCATGGGCCAAGGGAACCAGCCCCTATAGGCCCATGCGCCTAGGGTTTCCCCCTAGGAGGAGTCCTAGTGGTGGAAGGCACCCCTAGGTGCCTTGGGGGGGGAGGGAAACCTCCCCTAGGCCGCCGCCCCCCCTAGTAGATCTCATCTACTAGGGCCGGAGCCCCCCCTTGGCACCCCTATATATAGTGGGGGAGAGGAGGGACTTGATACACCAGCCCCTGGCGCCTCCACCTCCCCCCGTTACGTCTCTCCCTCGTAGTCTCGGCGAAGCCCTGCTGCTGTGACGCCCTGCATCCACCACCACGCCGTCGTGCTGCTGGATCTTCATCAACCTCTCCTTCCCCCTTGCTGGATCAAGAAGGAGGAGACGTCTCCCGTCCCGTACGTGTGTTGAACGCGGAGGTGCCATCCGTTCGGTGCTGGTCATCGGTGATTTGGATCACGTCGAGTACGACTACATCATCACCTTGCAAGCTTCCGCACGCGATCTACAAGTGGTATGTAGATGCAAACTCTCTCCCTAGACTCGTTGCTTAGATGAACTCATAGATGGATCTTGGTGAAACCGTAGGAAAAATTTTAATTTTCTGCAACGTTCCCAACAGTGGCATCATGAGCTAGGTCTATGCGTAGTTCTCTTTGCACGAGTAGAACACAACTTTGTTGTGGGCGTGGATTTTGTCATCTTACTTGCCTCTACTAGTCTTTTCTTGCTCAACGGTATTGTGGGATGAAGCGGCCCGGACCAACCTTACACGTACGCTTACGTGAGACCGGTTCCACCGACTGACATGCACAAGTTGCATAAGGTGGCTGGCGGGTGTCTGTCTCTCCCACCTTAGTTGGAGCGGAATCGATGAACATGGCCCTTATGAAGGGTAAATAGAAGTTGACAAAATCACGTTGTGGTGATTCGTAGGTAAGAAAACATTCTTGCTAGAACCCAATTGCAGCCACGTAAAAGATGCAACAACAATTAGAGGACGTCTAACTTGTTTTTGCAGCGATTGATCATGTGATGTGATATGGCCAGAAGTTGTGATGAATGATGAATTGTGATGTATGAGATCATGTTCTTTGTAATAGGATTCACGACTTGCATGTCGATGAGTATGACAACCGACAGGAGCCATAGGAGTTGTCATTATTTTTTGTATGACCTGCGTGTCATTAAATAACGTCATGTAAACTACTTTACTTTATTGCTAAACGTTAGTCATAGAAGTAGAAGTAGTCGTTGGCGTGACAACTTCATGAAGACACGATGATGGAGATCATGATGATGGAGATCATGGTGTCAAGCCGGTGACAAGATGATCATGGAGCCCCGAAGATGAAGATCAATGGAGCTATATGATATTGGCCATATCATGTCACAACTATATAATTGCATGTGATGTTTATTATGTATTATGCATCTTGTTTACTTAGGACGACGGTAGTAAATAAGATGATCCCTTATAAAATTTCAAGAAGTGTTCTCCCCTAACTGTGCACCGTTGCTACAGTTCGTCGTTTCTAAGCACCACGTGATGATCGGGTGTGATGGATTCTTACATTCACATACAACGGGTGTAAGACAGTTTTACACAGCAAAAACACTTAGGGTTAACTTGACGAGCCTAGCATGTGCAGACATGGCCTCGGAACATGGAGACCGAAAGGTCGAACACGAGTCGTATGGAAGATACGATCAACATGAAAATGTTCACCGACGATGACTAGTCCGTCTCACGTGATGATCGGACACGGGCTAGTCGACTCGGATCGTGTAACACTTAGATGACTAAAGGGATGTCTAATCTAAGTGGGAGTTCATAATTTGATTAGAACTTTATTATCATGAACTTAGTCTAAAACCTTTGCAAATATGTCTTGTAGATCAATGGCCAACGCTAATGTCAACATGAACTTCAACGCGTTCCTAGAGAAAACCAAGCTGAAAGATGATGGCAGCAACTATATGGACTGGGTCCGGAACCTGAGGATCATCCTCATAGCTGCCAGGAAACAATATGTCCTAGAAGGACCGCTAGGTGACGCTCCCGTCCCAGAGAACCAAGACATTATGAATGCTTGGTAGTCTCGTGCTGATGATTACTCCCTCGTTCAGTGCGGCATGCTTTACAGCTTAGAACCGGGGCTCCAAAAGCGTTTTGAGCACCACGGAGCATATGAGATGTTCGAAGAGCTGAAACTAGTATTTCAAGCTCATGCCCGGGTCGAGAGATACGATGTCTCCGACAAGTTCTACAGTTGTAAGATGGAGGAGAACAGTTCTGTCAGTGAGCACATCCTGAAGATGTCTGGGTTGCACAACCGTATGACCCAGCTGAACATTAACCTCCCAGATGAGGCGGTCATTGACAGAATCCTCCAGTCGCTCCCACCAAGCTACAAGAGCTTTGTGATGAACTACAACATGCAGGGAATGGAAAAGACCATTCCTGAAGTGTTCTCGATGCTGAAGTCAGCAGAGGCTGAAATCAAGAAAGAACATCAAGTGTTGATGGTCAATAAGACCACTAAGTTCAAGAAGGGCAAGGGTAAGAAGAACTTCAAGAAGGACGGCAAAGATGTTGCCGCGCCTGGTAAGCCAGTTACCGGGAAGAAGTCAAAGAATGGACCCAAGCCTGAGACTGAGTGCTTTTATTGCAAGGGGAAGGGTCACTGGAAGCGGAACTGCCCCAAATACTTAGCGGATAAGAAGGCCGGCAACACCAAAGGTATATTTGATATACATGTAACTGATGTGTACCTTACCAGTACTCGTAGTAACTCCTGGGTATTTGATACCGGTGCCGTTGCTCATATTTGTAACTCACAGCAGGAGCTGCGGAATAAACGGAGACTGGCAAAGGACGAGGTGACGATGCGCGTCGGGAATGGTTCCAGAGTCGATGTGATCGCCGTCGGCACGCTGCCTCTACATTTACCTACGGGATTAGTTTTGAACCTTAATAATTGTTATTTAGTGCCAAGTTTGAGCATGAACATTGTATCTGGATCTCGTTTAATACGAGATGGCTACTCATTTAAGTCTGAGAATAATGGTTGTTCGATTTATATGAGAGATATGTTTTATGGTCATGCTCCGATGGTCAATGGTTTATTCTTAATGAATCTCGAGCGTAATATTACACATGTTCATAGTGTAGATGCCAAAAGATTTAAAGTTGATAACGATAGTCCCACATACTTGTGGCACTGCCGCCTTGGTCACATTGGTGTCAAGCGCATGAAGAAGCTCCATGCCGATGGACTTTTAGAGTCTCTTGATTATGAATCGTTTGACACGTGCGAACCATGCCTCTTGGGCAAAATGACCAAGACTCCGTTCTCCGGAACAATGGAGCGAGCAACCAACTTGTTGGAAATCATACATACCGATGTGTGCGGTCCAATGAGCGTTGAGGCTCGCGGAGGATATCGTTATGTTCTCACTCTCACAGATGACTTGAGTAGACATGGGTATGTCTACTTAATGAAACACAAGTCTGAGACCTTTGAAAAGTTCAAGGAATTTCAGAATGAGGTGGAGAATCAACGTGACCGAAAGATAAAATTCTTACGATCAGATCGTGGAGGAGAATACTTAAGTCACGAATTTGGTACACACTTAAAGAAATGTGGAATCGTTTCACAGCTCACACCACCTGGAACACCTCAGCGAAACGGTGTGTCCGAACGTCATAATCGCACTCTATTGGATATGGTGCGGTCTATGATGTCTCTTACCGATTTACCGCTATCATTTTGGGGATACGCTCTAGAGACAGCTACATTCACTTTAAATAGGGCACCGTCTAAATCCGTTGAGACGACACCGTATGAATTATGGTTTGGAAAGAAACCTAAGCTGTCGTTTCTAAAAGTTTGGGGATGCGAAGCTTATGTCAAGAAACTTCAACCTGAAAAGCTCGAACCCAAGTCGGAAAAATGCGTATTCATAGGATACCCTAAGGAAACTGTAGGGTATACCTTCTACTTAAGATCCGAAGGCAAGATCTTTGTTGCCAAGAACGGATGCTTTCTGGAAAAAGAGTTTCTCTCGAAAGAAGTAAGTGGGAGGAAAGTAGAACTCGATGAAGTACTACCTCTTGAGCGGGATAGTGACGCAACACAAGAAACCGTTCCTGTGATGCCCACACCAACTGAAGAGGAAAACAATGATAATGATCAAGGTACTTCGGATCAAGTAACTGCTGAACTTCGTAGGTCCACTAGGACACGTTCCGCACCAGAGTGGTACGGCAACCCTGTCCTGGAAATCATGTTGTTAGACAACAATGAACCTTCGAACTATGAAGAAGCAATGGCGGGCCCGGATTCCAACAAATGGCTTGAAGCCATGAAATCCGAGATAGAATCCATGTATGAAAACAAAGTATGGACTTTGACAGACTCGCCCGATGATCAGCGAGCGATAGAAAACAAATGGATCTTTAAGAAGAAGACGGACGCGGATGGTAATGTTACCATCTATAAAGCTCGACTTGTCGCTAAGGGTTATCGACAGGTTCAAGGGATTGACTACGACGAGACATTCTCTCCCGTAGCGAAGCTAAAGTCCGTCCGAATCATGTTAGCAATTGCCACATACTATGATTATGAGATATGGCAGATGGACGTCAAAACAGCATTCCTTAACGGGCATCTTAAGGAAGAACTGTATATGATGCAGCCGGAAGGTTTTGTCGATCCTCGGAACGCTAACAAAGTATGCAAGCTCCAGCGATCCATTTATGGACTTGTGCAAGCATCTCGGAGTTGGAACATTCGCTTTGATGAGATGATCAAAGCGTTTGGGTTTATGCAGACTTATGGAGAAGCCTGCGTTTACAAGAAAGTGAGTGGGAGCTCTGTAGCATTTCTCATATTGTATGTAGATGACATACTCCTGATGGGAAATAATATAGAATTTCTGGACAGCATTAAGGCCTACTTGAATAAGTGTTTTTCAATGAAGGACCTTGGAGAAGCTGCTTATATATTAGGCATCAAGATCTATAGAGATAGATCGAGACGCCTCATAGGTCTTTCACAAAGCACATACCTTGATAAGATTTTGAAGAGATTCAGAATGGATCAGTCCAAGAAGGGGTTCTTGCCTATGTTACAAGGTATGAGACTGAGCTCAGCTCAGTCACCGACCACGACAAAAGATAAAGAAGAGATGAGTGTCATCCCCTATGCTTCAGCCATAGGATCTATTATGTATGCCATGCTGTGTACCAAACCCGATGTAAACCTTGCCGTAAGTTTGGTAGCAAGATACCAAAGTAATCCCGGCAAGGAACACTGGACATCGGTCAAGAATATCCTGAAGTACCTGAAAAGGACAAAGGACATGTTTCTCGTTTATGGAGGAGACGAAGAGCTCGTCGTAAAGGGTTACGTCGACGCTAGCTTCGACTCAGATCTGGATGACTCTAAGTCACAAACCGGATACGTGTATATGTTGAATGGTGGAGCAGTAAGCTGGTGCAGCTGCAAGCAGAGCGTCGTGGCGGGATCTACGTGTGAAGCGGAGTACATGGCAGCCTCGGAGGTAGCACATGAAGCGATTTGGGTGAAGGAGTTCATCACCGACCTAGGAGTCATACCCAATGCGTCGGGGCCGATCAAACTCTTCTGTGACAACACTGGAGCTATTGCCCTCGCAAAGGAGCCCAGGTTTCACAAGAAGACCAGGCACATCAAGCGTCGTTTCAACTCCATCCGCGAAAATGTTCAAGATGGAGACATAGAGATTTGCAAAGTGCACACGGATCTGAATGTCGCAGATCCGCTGACTAAACCTCTCTCGCGTGCAAAACATGATCAACACCAGAACTCTATGGGTGTTCGATTCATCACAATGTAACTAGATTGGTGACTCTAGTGCAAGTGGGAGACTGTTGGAAATATGCCCTAGAGGCAATAATAAAAGTATTATTATATTTCATTGTTCATGATAATTGTCTTTTATTCATGCTATAACTGTATTATCCGGAAATCGTAATACACGTGTGAATACTTAGACCACACTATGTCCCTGGTAAGCCTCTAGTTGACCAGCTCGTTGTGATCAACAGATAGTCATGGTTTCCTGACTATGGACATTGGATGTCGTTGATAACGGGATCACATCATTAGGAGAATGATGTGATGGACAAGACCCAATCCTAAGCATAGCATAAAAGATCGTGTAGTTTGTTTTGCTAGAGCTTTGCAAGTGTCAAGTATCTCTTCCTTCGACCATGAGATCGTGTAACTCCCGGATACCGTAAGAGTGCCTTGGGTGTATCAAACGTCACAACGTAACTGGGTGACTATAAAGGTGCATTACAGGTATCTCCGAAAGTAGCTGTTGGGTTGACACGGATCGAGACTGGGATTTGTCACTCCGTATGACGGAGAGGTATCTCTGGGCCCACTCGGTAATGCATCATCATAATGAGCTCAATGTGACCAAGGTGTTGGACACAGGATCATGCATTACGGTACGAGTAAAGTGACTTGCCGGTAACGAGACTGAACAAGGTATTGGGATACCGACGATCGAGTCTCGGGCAAGTAACGTACCGATTGACAAAGGGAATTGCATACAGGGTTTGATCGAATCCTCGACATCGTGGTTCATCCGATGACAACATCGAGGAGCATGTGGGAGCCATCATGGGTATCCAGATCCCGCTGATGGTTATTGACTGAGAGCGTCTCGGTCATGTCTGCATGTCTCCCGAACCCGTAGGGTCTACACACTTAAGGTTCGGTGACGCTAGGGTTATGAAGATATGTATATGCAGAAACCCGAATGTTGTTCGGAGTCCCGGATGAGATCCCGGACGTAACGAGGAGTTCCGGAATGGTCCGGAGGTAAAGAATTATATATAGGAAGTGCTATTTCGGGCATCGGGACAAGTTTCGGGGTTATCGGTATTGTACCGGGACCACCGGAAGGGTCCCGGGGGTCCACCGGGTGGGGCCACCTGTCCCAGGGGGCCACATGGGCTGTAGGGGGTGCGCCTTGGCCATCATGGGCCAAGGGAACCAGCCCCTATAGGCCCATGCGCCTAGGGTTTCCCCCTAGGAGGAGTCCTAGTGGTGGAAGGCACCCCTAGGTGCCTTGGGGGGGAGGGAAACCTCCCCTAGGCCGCCGCCCCCCTAGTAGATCTCATATACTAGGGCCGGCGCCCCCCCTTGGCACCCCTATATATAGTGGGGGAGAGGAGGGACTTGATACACCAGCCCCTGGCGCCTCCACCTCCCCCCGTTACGTCTCTCCCTCGTAGTCTCGGCGAAGCCCTGCTGCTGTGACGCCCTGCATCCACCACCACGCCGTCGTGCTGCTGGATCTTCATCAACCTCTCCTTCCCCCTTGCTGGATCAAGAAGGAGGAGACGTCTCCCGTCCCGTACGTGTGTTGAACGCGGAGGTGCCGTCCGTTCGGCGCTGGTCATCGGTGATTTGGATCACGTCGAGTACGACTACATCATCACCTTGCAAGCTTCCGCACGCGATCTACAAGTGGTATGTAGATGCAAACTCTCTCCCTAGACTCGTTGCTTAGATGAACTCATAGATGGATCTTGGTGAAACCGTAGGAAATTTTTTAATTTTCTGCAACGTTCCCCAACAACAATATATAGTGAATGCAAGGTCGAGAAACCAAAGTAAACCACAAGTAGTGGCTAGGGTTAGAAATAACCGAAGACACGAAGACGATGATGTATTCCGATGTTCACTTCCTTGGAGGGAAGCTAGTCACCGTTAGAGAGGTTGATGTTACCACGAAGGCACACCAACGCCACGAAGTCTCACCTATTCTCCCTTTGAGACAACACCACGAAGGCGTTTCTCAACCACTAGTGGTAGGCCTTGAGGCGGCCTCCAAACCTTCAGAAACTATCCAGGGGTTAATCACAAGTTGATTCCTCACCGGAGCACTCCTACCGCCTAGGAGTCTCCAACCTCCAAGAGTAACAACATAAAGGGGGAAATGCTCAAGACTTGCTCAAATCATGAATTCCTTTGGTCACAAGAGGGAGAGGGAGTGGATCTATCACTTGATTGGAAAATCTCTCAAGAACTCTCACGAATCTCTCCGGGGTCTAATATTTGGTGCAGGAGAAGTGAGAGGGATCCTTTTTGTGTTCTAGGGTTCATATGAATGGGTTCCTCAACCTTCTCCCGGGGTGGAAGAAGGCTATATATAGTGGTAGTGCAAATATGGCCGTTGGAGTGTAAGTGGCTGTGTTGGGCCGGACATCCGGGCAAGGGCCAAACATCCGGCGGCTGAGAAAAATGCACATGAACAAAGAAAAACAGAGCCAATGTACATGGCCCGGACATCTAGCCGAGGCCTGGACATCTGGCCAAAGATGGGGCCCCGGACATCCGGCCAAGTGTCGGACATCCGATGGGCACAACCAACATTGCAGCAAGGTTTCCGGACATGGATGGCCGGATTTCCGGGAGGATCCCGGACATCCGAGGCGTCCCGGGAGCCCGGACATCTCGCCATCACAAAAACTGCAGGCGCCCTAAAAGTAAAACATGCATAACTTTTTTCATCTGGACTCCGATTTTTATGATCTTGGGCTCGTTTTGAAGCTAGTGAAAAACTCCAGGTCCTGACATAGAGAACCACCCAACATAAGCCAAAATGGAGGGTGAAAATTAAGCAAAGGTTAGACATATACTTTGAGGAACCTAGTTGGCTTTGGATTTTCTTTAGTAGATGTGTAGGCATTTTGTATTTGCATTGGATATGAGTGAAATATGCCTATGTTGGAATATTATGTGAGAGAGAATAGAAATAGAAGATGTTTACTTGAGCAAATCCATTACTAACCCCTTTGATCATGTCGGATATCGGGTTCCGACAAAATCCTTAAGGTTCGAACTCTGGGGTGCACACAAAGATCTTCTCCCTACCGAAACACGCCCTCAGCCTCGCCGCGGTTCTAAGCTAGGTCGATGAACAACACAAGAGACACAAGGTTTATACTGGTTTGGGCCACCGTTGTGGTGTAATACCCTAATCCAGTGTGTGGTGTGGTGGATTGCCTCTTGGGTTGATGATGAACAGTACAGAGGAAGAACAACCTCGCAAGGAGAGGTGTTCTTGTGGTGGTGTGAGGATGAGCTAGGTTCAGATTAGATGCCTTCTACTGTGGTGGCTAGCCCTATTTATAGAGGCCCTGATCCTCTTCCCAAATATTGAGTGGGAAGGGATCCAACAACGGCCATTTTGCAAGGGGATAGCTAATACAAGCTATCCTGACTAAAGGTGGTCTTCGACTGCCAAAGGCACTGGTGATGACGACGTCTTGGGCTCCACGGTGAAATCGGACCCGCCGTCCTCCTGGTCTTGGTCTCGTTGCACCGTTATGAAAACCTTTGCGTGATGCCTCGATACTCCGCGCCTGTGCTTGCACCCTTTGCACCAAAGAGGAAACAAGGACACTGCGCGGGCTGGCGCCCGCCTGGTCTTGATCGTCATGGCTTGCGTCATGAGCACCTCGCGAGGTACCCCTCGCCCTGATCTCTCCGCCTCCTCGTGAGCCTGCCTAGTGAGGCCGCCTTTGAGAAGGCCTTGCATCGTCCGCCCCGCGAGGCTTGGCCCCTCGCGAGGGTCTTGAGTGTTTGTTGATGAAGAGGTCCGTACTGGGCCACCGGCTGAGCCACGCTGCAGGCCACATGCAGGCAAGTCTGGGGACCCTCGTTCCCAGAACGCCGACAATAGCCCCCGGGCTCAAGACGTGCTCGGACTTGGCTTAGCAGCAAAGCCAAAGGGCAAGTACAGAGCGCCGCGGGCCCCAACAGCCTGTGGCCTTGGTCGCCGCGTGGCGATTGATTGGACGTGGGCGTCTCCGCTTCCCAACGCTGCCTCGTCAACTGCCCGATTTGATGAGTCCCTGCTGCATGCAAAACGAGTCATCATTACCTGTGATCATGGAGGTCGACAGTTGGCCTCCCCTGGACTATAAATACGGAGAGGCGAGAGCCCCCGTGGTCCATCTCTTCTTGCTCTGCCTGCTTCTTCTCCCTTGCTCCACCTCCATTCTTGACGCCAATGGCACCGATCCGCAGGTTCTCAGCCGAAGAGAAAGGGAAGGCCCCCCGGGAGGGGCCTGACCCGCTCCCGCTGAAGAAACGGCCGGTCCCATGCCGCCGCGACGGGGCTGCGGGGCCGGAGATGACAAGGCCCTGGTACGAGTGACCACCTCCTGGGTTTCCGCTACCTCTGTACGCCCGGGCCGAGGGCCCTGGAGAAAGATACAGCGAGCGACACCGCCCACGCCGTAGACGTGGCCGACGAGCCATGGCAGCACGCGTTGTTGCTCCTGGGGTCCATGCCGTGGACTCCTCTCGCGAGCTCGTGCTGCACGCTGTGATGCCTCCAAGCACCTGGATCTGCTTCCCTTCATTCTTCGCAGTCGAGATGCCACCGAGGGGGCCTCTCGAGCTTTGGCTACAGCACACCAACTGCGGTGCTCCGGCGACCGGAGTGGAGGTTGAAGTCGTCGCTCCAGGCAAGGTCTTCATGACCCGAGGCTGGGGCGAGGTCGCCCGGGTCTGCCGAACAGGGGGTGCCCTCGTGATTCATTTTGAATATGGTGGCGCCTCCTTGTTGTTCTTCAAGGTCTTCGATGCAGAAGGTCGCTGCCTGGAGTGCTGCCCCAGAGGAGGCAGTCGGAACATCATCGTGGCAGGGGTCGGGCCTGCCATCCGCTTTCCCAACGGCTCCTCCGGTAGCAGCAGTGATGCTTGGGAGTCCAGCGATCTCCTGAGCTCTTCGCGACTCCGGAGAAGAGCGACGACAGCTACATGCCCCCGAGCTTGCGCCGTGCCGGAGCAAGGCGGTTGCATCAGGCTGTCGCCGCAGCTGATCTGGATGGGGTTGGCGCCGGTCTCCCATGGCCCACTGTTAATGATGACGTCGGTCATGGAGACACATGTAGCTAGGGCCCCTTAGGATTCGCGTCTTTTGTTCCCTGCGAGAAATCGAGAAAACACCCCGTGGGAGCATGTAAAGGGTCCGTGATTATTTTGTTGATATTATCCTTATTATGAAGTAGTGTGGATGCTTGTCTTGTCCTGGCTTGGTTCCCCCATTCTAACCTCGCAAAGGTTTTAGCACTCTACGCTGACAGGTCCCAGTCCCCAGGCAGGCTGCAGCCGTCGCTGGTATGCCAGGTCGTGATGCCGTGGTCAAGGCCAGGAGGTGAGTGGCCCGAGGTCCAGTAAGAGCCCCTGAGTCGTGATGCTCAGGAGGTCCCCTTTAGCGTGCAAGCAACCGCCAAAAGGTGAGAAAGGAAGGCAACGTTGCCGTCACAGAGCCGCATTAAGTGGAGATTCTGTGCTGCATCGATTAGCCGCTCCAGGCGTGAAACTTATCTTGATAACATGGAGTCACTCCTTCGAGTTGCACCGGACTTGCACGTCGGCGGCTGTGGAGCAGCTAGGTTAGGCCCTCGCGAGCTTCCCCTCTCTTCCCCACACTCTCCTTCGAGCTCTATGTCCTCAGGTCCTGGCCCTCGAGCGAGCTCAGCCACCGCTGGTATGCCAGGTCGCGATGCCGTGGACAAGGCCAGAGGGTGAGGGCTGGAGAGCCAATAAGAGCTCCTGAGTTGTGATGCTCAGGAGCCCCCCTTTTAACGCGCAAGCGGATCGCGTGGGAAAGAGGGAGAGAGGTCGTGGTGCCGCCCACTATAGACCTCAGGAGGTTCCTGTAAACTAACACGACAAAAGCACGGGTTGCCATTATGATTGCCGACCAACCATTGGTTACTCCGAGAGAGTGGTGAGGGCACTGAGGGCCTGGTGAGGTGACGCTTGCGGGGCTGCCGCGGGCCAGAGCTCGGCCACTCAGATTTGTCGATGTTGCAGGGACGGACCCATGCGCAAGCGTCGTGCCGGCGTGAGCGGCTCCAGTGGTGGGTGTCAATCGAGCAGGCGATAATCACAGGCGGGTTAAGCATGAAAGGCAAATCAGCTTAGATAAACGCAGAATGGATACATGCCACTTGGTCAGGCCCGAGCGGCTTGGGGATGATGCAGCCCGAGGGGCGCCCCCAGCAAGGTAAACTAAAGACATAAGCAAAAGAGATACATGCCGCAGGGACAGACCCATGCGGCCTGGGAATGATGCAGCCCTGAGGGTGCTCCGAGCTGAAATGAACTCGGAAGATGTCACTTGGTACCATTGTAGCGGGGGTGTTGGAGTAGTTGACAATGCGTGGTGAAGACGCCGACCCTCACGAGCCAACGGAGCCGTGAGCCTTGGGAGGCTCTGGGGGTCCAGGCGGTTCCTTGAGGACCATCTACATCTCCGCCAGGACCGCGTGGTGCCTGGCCTCCTGAGCTGCCAGAATGCTCCGCAGATGGCGCTAGTGGGTAGCAGCCGCGTTTGGCAGGCCGAAAGGCATGCAAACGTAGCTGTGCGGCGGACCCTCGCAACATCCCACGCGCGAAGGCCAGAGGCACTCCTGAGATGCGGCTCGGTTGAGTCCCTGGGACATCGATGCAGACGTGCAGCCCGCCATCCTCGCCTGGATGGGGAGCCACGCCAGGCAAATGGCGATCGCCGCGCATGACTCTTGCTTCCCGAAGCTCCTGAGTGGCTTTGGTGATGAACTCCTGAAGGTTGGGCTTTCCTCGCCCCATGCCTTCCTGAGGGAAACATGCTGCGAAGCATGCCTCCAAGTGGTGCCTGAGCGCCTCCCTCGTGATTTTGGCAAAGTCTGAGGCCCTCCAGAAGAGAGCCCCCGAGCCCTGCCCGAGGAGGGCACGAAGCTCACCTTCCTATGCGATGGAAGGAGGCGCCCCTTGCACGGGCGCGGATCCTGATTCGTCACCTCCTGAGATGCCAACCTCCTGAGGCCTTGAGCTGGGCGATGTCTTCTTCTTCTTGGGGACTACCTCAGGAGGGTTTTCACCCTTGCTGTCCGGGTTCTCGATTGATGCAGCTTGGAAGGCGCGCTCGAGGGAGCACACCGCATCCTTCTCTTCGCAGGGGACTGTGATGATTCCGCCGCTTCCTGGCATCTTGAGGACGTTGTAGCCATGGTGGGTTACTGCCATGAACTTAGCCAGGGCTGGGTACCCGAGGATGGCATTGTATGGCAGGCGGATGTGGGCGACGTCGAAGTCGATGAGATCGGTGTGGTAGTTGTTGTGCTGCCCGAAAGTGACAGGGAGGCGGACCCGCCCTATCGGGGTGGTGGAGCCGTCAGTAACTCCCGAGAAAGGCTTGGTAGGCTGAAGTTGATCATACGGCACTTGGAGGTTGTTGAACATCTCGACAGACAGAACGTTGAGCCTTGCGCCGCCATCGATGAGGGTCCTGGTAACTTGCACGTTGCTGATGACTGGGGAACAAAGCATCGGGAGGACGCCAGTGGTAGCCGCACACTTGAGTTGATCTGCTGAGCTGAAAGTGATGGCGCACTTGGACCACCTGAGCGGGCGCGTGGCCTCGAGCTTGGGGAGGACTGCATTCACCTCGCGAGCAAACTACTTGAAGATGCGCTGAGAAGCTGGGGCCTGGGCACCGCCCAAGATGCAAGCGATAGCACGTGGCTCCTGGAAGCCCCCAGCCCCCTCGTCCTGGTGGTGGTCGTCGTTCCTTCTTGGCAGTGGAGGCAAAGGAGGAAGTCCTGCGTTGCCCTGCGGGCGGTCTTCGTGAGGCTGATCCCTCCAGGCTCCCTCGCGAGGCTGGTCCTGCCAGCGATCCTTGCGAGGTCGGTCATGCCACTCCTGGCGAGGGCCTCGGTCATCCCATCGTCCTCTGCCTCGTCCTCCTCCTCGGCCGTAGCCCCGGTCGTTGTGCTCGGGGCGTCGACCGAAGCATCCTTCTCGAACGGCCCTGAGCTCCTGGCATTCGTTGGTGTTGTGGGTGTGGAGGTTGTGGTAGGGGCAGAATGCTCGGCTGCCCTTGGACGACTCCGGCTGGTCCCTGCCATGCTTTGTGTCTGGCTCTGCTGCAAGCACGACCGCTCCTTTGCGCTTCACGTCCTTGGCCTTGCCTTCTTCTCTTCTGGGCCAGCAGTTGGAAGCTCGAGGAGGGAGAGGCGTCCCTCCTCAGCTCTTGCACACTTGGTCGCCAGGTTGAACAGCTCCAGAGATGTGCATAGATCCTCATGGATGGCGAGCTCCTCCTTCATCTTGACGTCGCAGACGCCATCAGAGAATGCCGAGATGATGGCCTCGTCCGTCACCTTGGGGATCTTGAGGCGGGCGCTATTGAAACGCTAGATGTATTTCTACAGGGTCTCTCCAGGCTGCTGCTTGATGCGGCGCAGGTCACCCGCGGCCGGGGGGCGGTCGCGAGTGCCTTGGAAGTTGGCGATGAAGCGGCTATGCATCTCGTCCCAAGAGGAGATCGAGCCGAGAGGCAGGTTCAGGAGCCAGGTGCGGGCGCCATCCTTGAGCACCATGGGAAACTAGTTCGCCGTGACCTTTTCGTCTTTGTTGGCCGCCTCGATGCCCAGCTCATAGAGCTGCAGGAACTCCATGGGGTCGGCAGTACCGTCATAGCGAGGAGGCAGGTCCGGCTTGAACTTGCCCGGCCAGGCGATGCTACGTAGCTCGGTGGTGAAGGCACGACAACCTGTTGTGGCCACCGGAGCCCTTTGCAGACGCGGGGCTTGCTCTTGATGGTTCCTGCGCACCGTCGCCAGGGGAAACACGGGGTCTTGGCATGCTGGTGCAGGGATGCGGTCTTGTCGTGCTGGTGCAGGGAGCACGTGAGCGCCTTCTTGAGGCCGAGGGATTTCTTGGCAGCTTCTTTCTTGCCGCGCGGGCGCCGAACGCGGTGGGTCACGTCCAGGGGCCGCGCGCCTTGGAGCCAGGGCACCTTCTTGGGGAGGAGGTGGCGGCGCTCCTTGAGCCGCGTCGCCCATGCATGACGGAGGGTGAGGCAGCGAGAGGGATGACGCGGGAGAGCCCCCTGCGGCACTGACGAGCTCGGTGATGCGAGCGAGCCATTCTTCGTAGAGGTCATCGATGGGGCGGTAGTGCAGGAGCTCACGTGCCAGGAGCAACGCGGCCTGCGCGTCCGTGGGGGCGCGACGAGCGTGAGACGACGAACCAGCTGGGGTCAGCGACGGAGTGGCGGTGCGGCCTTCCCGCCGCACTGAGGGGTGCAACGAAGATGCTTGCTGCTCGTTCCCCACCGGGCTGGTGGCGGCGTTGGCGGCAGGCGACGGAGAACGACGAGGAGGCCCACCGACGGAAGCCGTCTGGGCGACGCGAGCGGCGAGAGCAGCCCGGCGCTCGGCGCGGGCTCGGCGAGCGTCTGCCATGGATGCGACGAAGCGATGGGACGCAGATCAACGGAAAGAAGATTTCAGCGCACCCCTACCTGGCGCGCCAAATGTCGGATATCGGGTTCCGGCAAAACCCTTAAGGTTCGAACTCTGGGGTGCGCACGAAGATCTTCTCCCTACCGAAACATGCCCTCAGCCTCGCCGCGGTTCTAAGCTAGATCGATGAACAACACAAGAGACACAAGGTTTATACTGGTTCGGGCCACCGTTGTGGTGTAATGCCCTAATCCAGTGTGTGGTGTGGTGGATTGCCTCTTGGAATGATGATGAACAGTACAGAGGAAGAACAACCTCGGGAGGAGAGGTGTTCTTGTGGTGGTGTGAGGATGAGCTAGGTTCAGATCAGATGCCTTGTACTGTGGTGGCTAGCCTTATTTATAGAGGCCGTGGTCCTCTTCCCAAATATTGAGCGGGAAGGGATCCAACAACGGCCATTTTGAAAGGGGACAGCTAGTACAAGCTATCCTGACTAAAGGTGGTCTTCGACTGCCAAAGGCACTGGTGATGATGCCGTCTTGGGCTCCACGGTGACCTCCGTCTTGCCGTCCTGCTGGTCTTGGTCTCGTTACATCGATATGGAAACCTTTGCCTGATGCCTCCGTACTCCGCGCCTATGCTTGCCCACTTTGCACCAAAGAGGAAATGAGGACACTACACAGGCTGGCGCCCGCCTGGTCTTGATTGTCATGGCTTGCGTCATGAGCACCTCGCGAGGTACCCCTCGCCTTGATCTCTCCGCCTCCTCGCGAGCCTGCCTGGTGAGGCTGCCCCTGAGGAGGCCTTGCGTCGTCCGCCCCGCGAGGCTTGACCCCTCGCGAGGGTCTTGAGTGTTTGTTGATGAAGACGGGATGTACCGGGCCACCGGCTGAGCCACGCTGCAGGCCACAGGCAGGCAAGTCTGGGGACCCCCGTTCCCAGAACACCGTCAGATCCCCTCTTAATAGTGCAAGATCCCTATAACTCACGAATCATAAAAGAACTGTACTATATAGCTTCATAAAACTCATTTTTGAGCATATATCCTTTTTGATGGCATTGACCCTCACATCTAAAGCCAAAGGAACTAATACCTTTGACAAAAGCATTCCAACTAAGCTTGATGTTGACATTTATAGTTGGTTCAAGTTGGAACAATGATCTTAATCATGACATTTGGTGAAGGCTTCAAATAGCTCCCCCATAAGCCATGTGGGGAGCATTGCATTATATTCATCTTCATACGTTCATGATGTGATCATCCACAAGCTTCCAGCATGTAATCCTTTGGGGTGGTTATCTTGAACTTGCCCTTGTCAACAATGGACATCAACACTTGATGTTATCCTCTCATGGGCACTTGAAATCTTTCTCTTGATGTAAGTCCATGATAATCACCTAACCTACATAGATATATGAAACACATAGAATGGGTTAGTACACAAAGCGCAATTGACAAGTTCTTACCATACCACAAAATCTCATGTGGCAATGATTTGCGGTTGTGTGTTGACCATCTTTGAGTTCAATCTTTGATCTTCATCTCGGTCAACATTTATATTTGCTCAATGACTAATCTTGATGTATTGAAGGCCCTATTGATCTCTTCACTATGTTTCATTGCTTCAAGACATGATCACCAGTATCTTAATTCACTATGTCCATATCAAGTTTCTCCATAAATATCATATTGGACATCATTTCCTCATTTTCATGCTCCAACATAGTATCTTGAGAGGCAAACTGAATTATTAACTTGAATTACTTGCTTCAAGACATAATCATCCACAACTCAACTTATGAGCTCATAATGATCCTATCTTCAAGCATATGTAGAATTCTTCTCTTTAATCATTCTCTAAAGATCTTGGTCCATCATGGTTCAACCCATAAGCTTAAGCATGAGAACATCTGAGATCCTCAATGAACTCCATATAGATCACATCTTGTTCATCACATAGGATTCATCTTGATCATATTTGATTCAATCATTGAGCTCAATCTTGATGCGCAACTATATGTATATGGCATTCATTACGAATCCATTCAATATCCTTCTTGCATCGCCCAAGGAACAAGCCTTCATATTTAACTTTATGCCATTGTTTCTTCATAGGAATTGTCATTCATTATAAAGTCTCAATGCATACATTTGTGTTAGATGGATTTCATCCCTCAATTCATCCAGTATTCTTCATGCATTGCAAATGGAAATATCCGTCACATGTATATCTCAATTCAAACATTAGTCCATAAAGATTGTCATTAATTACCAAAACAACACATGGGGACTACATGTACTTTCACATGTTCCTTCATGTTGTTGGCCATAACCAGAGGTTCAGGGTTGTCCACAACACGTTCAGGAGAACAATGAAGACCATCTCAAGGTACTTCAAGCAAGTTTGTATCCTGTTGGGGAGCTCAGAGGAGAGATGATCAAGTGTAACGCCTCGGATACAACTTTCCATGTTCGTAACTCCAACTCTTACCTTTTCCAGAGATGCAATATGTTATTTCCTCCATGGTTGGGTTTTTGTCTTTTGTTTTGCATTTTGTTCATGTCATGCATTTCATCTCATGTCATCATTCACATTGCATCGGCATCATTTTCATAAAACTTGCATCCGCTCGTAGTTGCCGCTCCTCGCTTCCCTCCGTTGCGTTCGTTGGCCGTTCCAAGACCAACCACACACTTGCACACATTGGTCTTATCTCTCTCTGCACAGTGCTCAGACCCCTCACACGCGCCCGAAAGTTGTCCCGAACCCGACCCGCTCTGTCATGACCGATGGGTCCGGATCATCCCCCAACATCCCTAAAACATCTTCGTTTTATCTTTTGGATTCCCTAGCTTATTTTTCTCGGCCGCCCGATTACAATTGGAGGGACCGATTAGCCCCTAAGCCAACCACCTGCCATATATATAAACCGATAACACCCTAGCCTAACCCTATTCCCCTCCTCGCGCCGCCACCCAGTCTCCACCTTCCTCGGGATCCTCCCCGAGCAGCCGAGCCAGCCTCCCTCCATCCTCGGGAACCCTCCTGATCCAGCCACCAGTTCTCCTTCGTTTTCAGCACCACCCCAACCGGCAGCCTCCACCTTGCCCCGATCCAAATCCACCGAGCCCACCCGCGTCTGAACCAACAGCACCCGATCCCCTCTGCCCGAGCATGTTCCCAAGCGAGCTCTCGCTCCATCTGTGCCTCCTCACACCCGAGTCTGCTCAACCCCGCCGTCGTCCATGAGTTGCCTCGCGCCCTCGCCTCGAACACGAGCGCCCATGGCCTTGTGCCCCTGCCGTCCTAGCAGCAGCAACAACATCCTCGCCGTCGCCGCCTCAGATGAGCACCGTCCTGACCCTGCCGTCTCTTGCGCCTTCTCCTTCCCGTCACGTTTCCCCTCTCTCTCTCATGCCTCTGCCTCTCTCTCACAGGGAACCACGTTGAGGCCATGGAGAAATTGCAGCGCCGCCGCCCTTGGGATTCATCGCTGACGGCCATCCCCATCGTCCGCCTCTGCTTCCTTGCTCTAGATCGACCGCCAAGCAGCCGCCTTCCTCCGCAGCAACCCAATGCCGCCGCGCCCAAGCTCCTCCTGCCACGTCCGCAGCTCGCCTCCTCTCCAGTGCCCCGTCAAGTCCGCCGCCGCGCCATGGGCGCCTCCCTCCTAGTCCAGCGTCGGTGCCCTGCTCGCCTCCTCTGCTTCGCCCCTGTACGAGGTGGACGAGCGCCTCGCTCGCGTTGACCGACCCTGCCTTGCTGACCCGCTCGCCTCGTTCGATCCAGCCTGCCAACAGCCAGATCCACCAAGCCCAACCGGCCTCCTCCAGCCTTTGCTTCGAACCGGGCCGAAGCCCAAGGGTGAGAAGCCCCCAGCCCCTCCTATGCACTGCTAGCCCAATCAATTTCGGCCCGATTCATGTTTTTTTCCGCGAAACAATTTTAGCTAATTATCCGGGATTTACTGTTTTACAAAAAGTCCCTCTAGATCATGCATTTAATAACTCACAAACCATGCATCATATGTAAATAATTTATACATGTAAAATGCTTAGTTTTTCATCTAGTTTCATAATCAGCCATTTTCAACCATGTTTAAAATGTTAAAATTGTTGTTTGTTTACATTTGCACAAATGCCATGTTAAAATGATTTATTTCATAACTAAATAACCGTAGCTCCATTTTAAATAAACTTTATATGTAAATGGGGTGGAAAATGCATAGATTAACTTGGTGCACTTTATTTTCCTGTTTAACAACAATAAAATATGTTTTAGGGCAGAACAGTACCAAATCTAAAATATGCACATGGGGATTTTTTGGAATTGTTGTTTGTTGTTCCGGCCTCATTTAAACTTGCCTAGATAGGTAGTTTTCATATGCTTCACCCCTTGCCATGTTTAACAACATTTAATATAGTTGGGTACATAAATGAGAGAGAACTAAATATTTGACGTGGTGTTTTGTCAATATGCAACTCGTTGCATATTGAGCTCCACTTAACTTGTAGTATTGTTTGTTGCACTTTGCCATGCCATG
Organism: Triticum aestivum; assembly: GCF_018294505.1. Taxonomy (NCBI): domain Eukaryota; kingdom Viridiplantae; phylum Streptophyta; class Magnoliopsida; order Poales; family Poaceae; genus Triticum; species Triticum aestivum. The sequence continues at coordinate 483,254,983 of NC_057813.1, forward strand.
CCTCATTAAACCGGACATGCATCATAATTGATTGGGCATCATGCCATGTTTATGCTTGTGCATTTACCATGTTGTTTGTTTCTTTCTGGTGTTGCTTCTTAGTTCCAGTAATGTTGCGATTGTGAGGATTTGTTCGACTACTCCCGTTTGTCTTCTTCATGGACTCGTTCTTCTTCCTAGCGGGATTTCAGGCAAGATGACCATCACCTTGGATCTCACTACTATCATTGCTATGCTAGTTGCTTCGTTCTATCGCTATGTTGTGCTACCTATCACTTGTTCTTCCAGCCTCCCAATATGCCATGTCAGCCTCTAAACTTTTCCACCCTTCCTAGCAAATCGTTGTTTTGGCTATGTTACCGCTTTGCTCAGCCCCTCTTATAGCGATGTTAGTTGTAGGTGAAGTTGAAGATTGCTCCATGGTAGACAGGATTATGTTGGGATATAAAAATATCTCTTATTTAATTAATGCATCTATATACTTGGTAAAGGGTGGAGGGCTCGGCCTTATGCCTGGTGTTTTGTTCCACTCTTGCTGCCCTAGTTTCCGTCATATCGGTATTATGTTCCCGGATTTTGCGTTCCTTACGTGGTTGGGTGATTTATGGGACCCCCTTGACAGTTCGCTTTGAATAAAACTCCTCCAGCAAGGCCCAACCTTGGTTTTACCATTTGCCTCACCACCACCTACTTTTCCCTTGGGAGTAATTAACCCAAGGGTCATCTTTATTTTAGCCCCCCCGGGCCAGTGCTTCTCTAAGTGCTGGTCCGAACCAGAGCCCTTTGCAGCGCCCCCTCAGGGAAACTTGAGGTCTGGTTTTAGTTGTATGGATTGCTCATCCGGTGTTGCCCTGAGAATGAGATATGTGCAGCTCCTATCGGGATGTCGGCGCATCGGGCGGTCTTGCTGGTCTTGTTTTACCATTATCAAAATGTCTTGTAAACCGGGATTCCAAGACTGATTGGGTCTTCCTGGGAGAAGGAATATCCTTCGTTGATCGCGAGAGCTTATCATGGGCTAAGTTGGGACACCCCTGCAGGGTGTAAACTTTCGAAAGCCATGCTCGCGGTTATGTGGCAGATGGGAATTTTTTAATGTCCGGTTGTAGATAACTTGACACCAGATACAAATTAAAATGCATCAACCGTGTGTGTAGCCGTGATGGTCTCTTTTCGGCAGAGTCCGGGAAGTGAACACGGTTTTTGGGTTATGTTTGACGTAAGTAGGAGTTCAAGATCACCTCTTGATCATTGCTAGCTTCACGACCGTTCTGCTGCTTCTCTTCTCGCTCTTATTTGCGTATGCTAGCCACCATACTTGCTTAGCCGCTGCTGCAACCTCACTACTTTACCCCTTCCTTTCCCATTAAGCTTTGCTAGTCTTGATACCCATGGTAATGGGATTGCTGAGTCCTCGTGGCTCACAGATTACTAAAACAATAGTTGCAGGTACAGGTTTTGTGATGATCATGACGCGGGAGTGATGTTTGCTTGTTTTGGAGTTCTTCTTCTACGTCTTCTTCGATCAGGGGATAGGTTCCAGGTCGGCAGCCTGGGCTAGCAGGGTGTATGTCGTTTGAGCTTCTGTTTGTGATTCATCCGTAGTCGGATATTGATCTTATGGATGATGTATTGTTGTATTCGTGTGGCATTGTATGCCTTATGTATGTATCCCTATCTATTATGTAATGTTGATGTAATGATATCCACCTTGCAAAAGCGTCTCAATATGCGGTTCTATCCTTGGTGGGACCTTCGAGTCTCTTTAGGATAGTATCGCATATTGGGCATGACAAGTTGGTAACAGAGCCTCGACCGACCATAGGAGTCCCCTTGATTGTTGGCCATTGTTGAGTCTAAAAAAAAACTATTTTGAGTCTTAGGATTATATATATCGGAGAGTAGGATTCTTTTTACTCCTCAGCCCCTTCGTCGCTCTAGTGAGGCCTCCTAACGTAGATGTTTTGTCTTTTCTCTCCTCAAATTTCACTAACAAAATTTTTAGGATCACGCGGGTATCTTGGGATCTTTCCGATATTCTTGTGACGAGAACATTGTTCTTGGTGCCTCCTGACATTTAGGGGTTGTGGCAGTGTACCGGGGAGTTGAGCTCCGAGGTGTTGTCGTCACAATTTTATCGTTGCGGTTCTAGAATACCTGAGTTTTGCCGACATCAAAAATATCTTTTATGCAGTTGTTGGTGAGATAACCTCGACGCCACCCAGTACTGGGGAGTTCGGGAGTATTGCCATAACTCGTATAACGAATGTTTTTTTCGAAGGTTGAGGTACACGATTTCCGGAGTTTTCTTGGTTATGTGTTGACGGATGGATACAACTGGATGTAGGGATTGTTAGTTTGGGTGAGATATATTGCTTCCCCTGTATCCCCACACCTGATTGCATAACCAGAAAGTTTCGGGAGTTTTATAGGTGGGAATTCAAGTAGCTCCTAGAATATCTTTCCGACAGATGCATGATATGAGATTGGGGTTCGACGTCTAGTGGTCCGCCTATCCACGGTCATTTTTACAGTGGTCTCGTTGTGTCTTAAAGATACCTTGTCTATGCTGGTTCGGGGACACTTCGTATGCCATGTGCACTGCCTTGTACATGATGGTGCTGTACGATCGAGCCCGTGTGGGCCCCACCATGAAAACTTCGGATGAAATCTCTATCATATGTTTGTTCCGGCTTATTCTGCAAGCCAAATCCTTTGTTTTATTTTATTTTTGGTATTCGAGTTGCTTCGAAGTCAAGTGTTGATTCCATACCTTTCCTAAACGGTATTCTCATATTGCTATGTGAATACTAATCCTTCTTGATCATTGAGTTCGTCATGTTAATTCTTCTCCAACCGGCGTGCTTCTCTTCAAGTGGATCCGATCATTTCAACATTCGCAAGATCAATTCTAAGTTTTCTCAATGGTATCCATTCCATCTGCCCCAAGTTGCCTTTGTTTTCCCGCCTCCCATCCTTTTTCTTCAAGGACTTAGTTTTCTTAATCATGTATCCTTTTATTTGAGAGAAGTCTCTTCATTATTTTCTTTCGATGTTCTTATCCGGTGATTTCCCATGAAGATGCTCAACAGTTCCAAGTTCATCATCCTTCATTGTTGTTTCTTCTCCGGTGGATCCAATTCAAGCGTTTGATATTCATCATGTTCTTTTCCTTGTTTCTAATGCTTTCTCATGCCGATGCACCTCTTAATCATTCACCTCTCACTATTTTCATTGGTTCCAAAGTGTACAAGATATCTCAGAAGATTCACATTTCCATTCCCAATCCGTTCAAGCTATCTCAAGGTTGTTATCTCTTTTGAGCCATTTAATTCAACCGGCACAATCTTTCTTTTAATCATTCAACGGTGTATCTTTTTAGTGGGCCCTAACCCACAGGTCTTTTTCCAGGATCTTACCCGACTCTTCTAATTCTCTCGGAGCTATTCTCAAATTCATTTCAAAGTTTGACGTAAGAATGAATTTTCATCAGTCACATGCCTTCTCAAGTTCGTGCTATATCTCTCTTTAATCATTTTCAACGCGAATAAGTAGTATGAAAATCCGTTGCTTGTCATCAATTTAAATTGGTGAAGGATAGGCATGACATAATTCTTATTCTTGTTTCATCCAAGTGATTAATTCCTTCTTCTGGACTTTGTTCATCAGGAAGTAATTCTCGGTTCCAAGTTATTCATCTTTCTTGCCCGGAGTTCAAAGTTTACTCATTTCGTAGCTCCATCTATATCATCGCAAGGCTCACCTTGTGTTTTCAACTTCCCTTTCTTTTTATCATCCTTTTATTACCGGAGTTCTTCATGGAGGCTCTACATGATGGTTCGTCAAGGATTCTTTTCATTCTTCAATTGTTCTTCAAGATTTCTCTTGAAGTTATGATCAGCCAAGCTATACTCAAAAATAAACATGGTGCTCAACACATGTTTTGTTTTGAGGAGTTCAAGTATTCTTCATCTTGCATTCCAAAGTGCAATTCTCCTACCTTATCTTTTGAGGTGGTGTTATGCCATTCTTGACAATTTTCCTTCATGTTTCAAGATCAAGTTGTTAAGAGTGAGATATTTAAATCCATCATTTTCTCTTCGCTCAAGAGATCTTTTCAACCAATCAATCTTTTGTTGGAGTTATCTTGGGTTAGATTTCACCTAAAGCTTTCCTTAAGGGTTGTTGCTATTTGTGGTGATTATGTATGACCCAAGCTTGCTCTTTATCCTCTTGGTGGAAGAAGTTTTCATCTCTTTGGTACTCTCAATCAAATCAATGGTTTTCATTAGTGGCTGGTTGTCACCTCATAGTCTTGAGATGTTTCCATAAGCCCACTATAAGCTTATTCTTTTCGTTGTTGGTTTTCCAACAACCCCGTTGTAACCTTCTTGTAAGGGTGCTTTCCAAGCTCATTTGTGGCAGAAGTTGGCATTTTCTCCTACATTTTATTATTCCAATGATCTATCGTCCATTCTTTCTTCCGGAGGCATTGTGATGTTGCTCTCTTCACTCATCATCTCGGATGGTGAGGATCGTGTTTTTTTCGTGCTTATCCATTTAACCGGAGTGCTCTGTCATCTCTTCAAGTTCTTTTCATCTTATCAAGTTTTCCTTCTTCTATTAGTCGGAGTGCTGCCCAAATTATATCAATCTTATTCCTTCTCTATCTAGTTTTAACTGGAGGGGTTTCAATATCTATCTTATCACTAGACCTCTTGGTACTCGTCATATTCCTTGTTCCTCTTGTCCAACAGTCTGTTTGTAATCTTCTTCGTCTCCATTGTATTATTTCTTTCAATTTTTTGCTCAACCTCTCAAGGTTCATGGTTTCACTCGTTTGTCGAAGAAGCAACTTAGTTTACCTCTTATCTTCCTCTTCCTTTTCCCTCCGGTGCCATCCTAGATCTCGGGACGAGATCCTCTCGTAGTGGTGGAGTGTTGTAACGCCTCAGATACAACTTTCCATGTTCGTAACTCCAACTCTTGCCTTTTCCAGAGATGTGGTATGTTATTTCCTCCGTGGTTGGGTTTTTGTCTTTTGTTTTGCATTTTGTTCATGTCATGCATTTCATCTCATGTCATCATTCGCATTGCATCGGCATCATTTTCATAAGACTTGCATCCGCTCGTAGTTTCCGCTCCTCGCTTCTCTCCGTTGCGTTCATTGGCCGTTCCAAGACCAACCACACACTTGCACACATTGGTCTTATCTCTCTTTGCACAGTGCTCAGACCCCTCACACGCGCCCGAAAGTTGTCCCGAACCCGACCCGCTATGTCATGACCGATGGGTCCGGATCATCCCCCAACATCCCTAAAACATCTCCGTTTTCTCTTTTGGACTCCCTAGCTTATTTTTCTCGGCCGCCCGATTACGATCGGAGGGACCGATTAGCCCCTAAGCCAACCACCTGCCATATGTATAAACCGATCAAACCCTAGCCTAACCCTATTCCCTCCTCGCGCCGCCACCCAGTCTCCACCTTCCTCGGGATCCTCCCCGAGCAGCCGAGCCAGCCTCCCTCCATCCTCGGGAACCCTCCTGATCCAGCCACCAGTTCTCCTTCGTTTTCAGCACCACCCCAACCGGCAGCCTCCACCTTGCCCCGATCCAAATCCACCGAGCCCACCCGCGTCTGAACCAACAGCACCCGATCCCCTCTGCCCGAGCATGTTCCCAAGAAAGCTCTCGCTCCATCTGTGCCTCCTCACGCCCGAGTCTTCTCAACCCCTCCGTCGGCCATGAGCCGCCTCGCGCCCTCGCCTCGAACATGAGCGCCCATGGCCTTGTGCCCCTGCCGTCCTAGCAACAGCAGCAACATCCTCGCCGTCGCCGCCTCAGATGAGCACCGTCCTGACCCTGCCGTCTCTTGCGCCTTCTCCTTCCCGTCATGTTTCCCCTCTCTCTCTCTCATGCCTCTGCCTCTCTCTCACAGGGAACCACGTTGAGGCCATGGAGAAATTGCAGCGCCGCCGCCCTTGGGGTTCGTCGCTGACGGCCATCCCCATTGTCCGCCTCTGCTTCCTTTCTCTAGATCGGCCACCAAGCAGCCGCCTTCCTCCGCAGCAACCCAACACCGCTGCGCCCAAGCTCCTCCTACCGCGTCCGCAGCCCGCCTCCTCTCCAGTGCCCCGTCAAGTCCACCGCACCATGGGCGCCTCCCTCCTAGTCCAGTGCCGGTACCCTGCTCGCCTCCTCTGCTTCGCCCCTGTACGAGGTGGACGAGCGCCTCTCTCGCGTTGACCAACCCTGCATCGCTGACCTGCTCGCCTAGTTCGATCCAGCCTGCCAGCACCCAGATCCACCAAGCCCAACCAGGCTCCTCCAGCCTTTGCTTCGAACCGGGCCGAAGCCCAAGGGTGAACAGCCCCCAGCCCCTCCTGTGCACTGCTAGCCCAATCAGTTTCGGCCCGATTCATGTTTTTTTCCGTGAAACAATTTTAGCTAATTATCCGGGATTTACTGTTTTACAGAAAAGTCCCTCTAGATCATGCATTTAATAACTCACAAACCATGCATCATATGTAAATAATTTATACATGTAAAATGCTTAGTTTTTCATCTAGTTTCATAATCAGCCATTTTCAACCATGTTTAAAATGTTTAAATTGCTGTTTGTTTAAATTTGCACAAATGCCATTAAAATGATTTATTTCATAACTAAATAACCGTAGCTCCATTTTAAATAAACTTTATATGTAAATGGGGTGGAAAATGCATAGATTAACTTGGTGCACTTTAGTTTCCTGTTTAACAGCAATAAAATATGTTTTAGGGCAGAACAGTACCATATCTAAAATATGCACATGGGGATTTTTCGAAATTGTTATTTGTTGTTCCGACCTCATTTAAACTTGCCTAGATAGGTAGTTTTCATATGCTTCACCCCTTGCCATGTTTAACAACATTTAATATAGTTGGGTACATAAACGAGAGAGAACTAAATATTTGATGTGGTGTTTTGTCAATATGCAACTCGTTGCATATTGAGCTCCACTTAACTTGTAGTATTGTTTGTTGCACTTTGCCATGCCATGCCTCATTAAACAGGACATGCATCATACTTGATTGGGCATCATGCCATGTTTATGCTTGTCAATTTATCATGTTGTTTGTTTCTTTCCGGTGTTGCTTCTTAGTTCCGGTAATATTGCGATTGTGAGGATTCGTTCGACTACTCCCGTTCGTCTTCTTCATGGACTCGTTCTTCTTCCTAGCGGGATTTCAGGCAAGATGACCGTCACCTTGGATCTCACTACTATCATTGCTATGCTAGTTGCTTCATTCTATCGCTATGCCGCGCTACCTATCACTTGTTCTTCAAGCCTCCCAATATGCCATGTCAGCCTCTAACCTTTTCCACCCTCCTAGCAAACCGTTGTTTTGGCTATGTTACCGCTTTGCTCAGCCCCTCTTATAGCGTTGTTAGTTACAGGTGAAGTTGAAGATTGCTCCATGGTGGACAGGATTATGTTGGGATATCACAATATCTCTTATTTAATTAATGCATCTATATACTTGGTAAAGGGTGGAAGGCTCGGCCTTATGCCCGGTGTTTTGTTCCACTTTTGCCACCCTAGTTTCTGTCATATCGGTATTATGTTCCCGGATTTTGCGTTCCTTACGCGGTTGGGTGATTTATGGGACCCCCTTGACAGTTCGCTTTGAATAAAACTCCTCCAGCAAGGCCCAACCTTGGTTTTACCATTTGCTCACCACCACCTACTTTTCCCTTGGGAGTAATTAACCCAAGGGTCATCTTTATTTTAGCCCCCCCCGGCCAGTGCTTCTCTAAGTGCTAGTCCGAACCAGAGCCCTTTGCAGCGCCCCCTTAGGGAAACTTGAGGTCTGATTTTAGTATTATGGATTGCTCATCCGGTGTTGCCCTGAGAACGACATATGTGTAGCTCCTATCGGGATGTCGGCACATCGGGCGGTCTTGCTGGTCTTGTTTTACCATTGTCGAAATGTCTTGTAAACCGGGATTCCGAGACTGATCGGGTCTTCCTGGGAGAAGGTATATCCTTCGTTGATCGCGAGAGCTTATCATGGGCTAAGTTGGGACACCCCTGCACTTTCGAAAGTTGTGCCCGCGGTTATGTGGCAGATGGTAATTTGTTAATGTCCGGTTGTAGATAACTTGACACCAGATATGAATTAAAACGCATCAACCGTGTGTGTAGCCGTGATGGTCTCTTTCCGGCGGAGTCCGGGAAGTGAACACGGTTTTCGGGTTATGTTTGACATAAGTAGGAGTTCAGGATCACCTCTTGATCATTGCTAGCTTCACGACCGTTCCGTTGCTTCTCTTCTCGCTCTTATTTGCGTATGTTAGCCACCATACTTGCTTAGCCGCTGCTGCAACCTCACCACTTTACCCCTTCCTTTCCCATTAAGCTTTGCTAGTCTTGATACCCATGGTAATGGGATTGCTGAGTCCTCGTGGCTCACAGATTACTACAACAACAGTTGCAGGTACAGATTTTACGATGATCATGACGCGAGAGCGATGTTTGCTTGTTTTGGAGTTCTTCTTCTGCTTCTTCTTTGATCAGGGGATATGTTCCAGGTCGGCAGTCTGGGCTAGCAGGGTGGATGTCGTTTGAGCTTCTGTTTGTGATTCATCCGTAGTCGGATATTGATCTTATGGATGATGTATTGTTGTATTCGTGTGGCATTGTATGCCTTATGTATGTATCCCTATCTATTATGCAATGTTGATGTAATGATATCCACCTTGCAAAAGCATCTCAATATGCGGTTCTATCCTTGGTGGGACCTTCGAGTCTTTTTAGGATAGTATCGCATATTGGGCGTGACATCAAGTCACCAACTGGCCGGACTCCTATCAAGATTCGCACTAGCCCAAGATGGTATCCATATGTCAAGGTGAGCACTGCAGTATGTAGTTCATTGCTTGACATGCTTGGATTGTTCAAGGTGAGCACTAACACAATCTTGTATTGCCATTTCAGGATTGCATTAGGGCAATAGATGGTATTCATGTCACTACCAGAGTGCCGAGGTCACAAGCTGCATCATACATGGGGAGGAAGCACTACACAAGTCAGAATGTGTTTGCTGATGTTGACTTCGATCTAAAGTTCACCTATGTGTTGGCTGGCTGGAAGGGTCAATACATGATGCTAACATACTCAGTGACAGCATGAATCGTCCTGATTGCAAGTTCTACCTAGGAGATGTTTGCTATGCATGTCGGTCAGGTATTCTTCCACCCTTCAAGAAGACCAGGTATCATTTGAACGAGTTCTCTAGTAGGGACTACCCTAGGACTCCACATGAGTTGTTCAATCTCAGACACTCCAACCGTAAAGTAACAGTTGAGAGGGCATTTGGAGCTCTGAAGAACAGGTTCAAAATCCCGGATCAGAAGCCATTTCACCCTTACGCTACCTAGGTTAACCTTGTTCTTGCATGTTGCATTCTGCATAACTGGATCCTGCAATGGGATTGTGATGAACTGGTACATGAGGAGGAAGATGTGACACCTGACAATTTTGACCTCGATGGCCATAGTGTTGCGGCATTTGACATTGAAGCCTCGAAGAACAAAAGGCTGAAATGGGCACAATCAATGTGGGATAACAGATGTTAGACAAGGATCTGGAGAAGAAGAAGAGCAAGAGCAACAACAGAAGAGGAAGCAGCAGTAGAAGAAGAGGAAGACGAAGAGGAACATCAGCAAAACCAGAGGTAAGAGGAAGAGGAAGAGGAGGGATGATGGGCTTTCCCCATTCAGCCATTTGGCTCTTAATAATGTGTATTTCCATTTGATAGTATGTAGGACGAACCGTAATTTATTCCGTAGCTAGGAGTGAAACTGTTAAGATCATGTGTGGTAAAGTCACGACTAGTGAGAAGTGGTGATAACATCTAATGCAGGTTGCAACCAAACAACGTGTGCTATGTGGGTCTAATGCTATGCGGCCAACCAAACAACGGGTCAAAATTAGTTCCCTTATTATGCAGCTAACTTATTTGTGGTCAATCAAACAATATGCAGTTAGCTGGTGCTCTTTCTCTCCGCCGACCGCCAGGTGCTCCTCCTCTCCGCCGACAGCGTCCGAGTCCCAGTTGATCGGCGTCGTAACAAGAAGAGGGAGTTCTCAAAACAAAAACAGAGAACCAGAAGAGGGAGCACGTGCATTGATCGCTTTGTCCAGAAGACCGTTGATTTCTGTTTATATCGAGATCACAGAGCGATCAATATCACAGATCACAGATCTATAGATGGCAGCTAGGTCAATGGCAAATCACAGAGCGATCAATACAACGCTGCGCATTACTGGCATGTGCATGGCGTTCGCTTGACACATGCAGCGCTCCTCTCCCAGACCACATGGGTGCGCCGGCTGCACGCAGTTAGTTCCCGACAGCGTCATGGATGCACCAGCTTCCTCGCGTGGGCAACTTGGCATCGCGGGCCGCGTGAGAGCCATAAAACCCAAGGTCTCTCGCGCTATAGCCTATACCACTCAAATTGGAAAGCTTGCCTGCTGTCGCTGCAGATCGAGTGACGCTCCCTCGAGCTACGCGAAAGCCACGCGAGTCAGCCTCAGGAAAGGGGGACAAGCATGCCTCCGCAGCCGCACTTCCTCGTGCTCACGTACCCGCTCCAGGGACACATCGCGCCGGCGCTCCGCCTCGCCCGGCGCCTGCTCGCCGCTGCGCCTGGCGCGCTCGTCACGTTCTCCACCACCGTGACCGCGCACCGCCGCATGTTCCCGGCGGAGGCGGACGCGCCCGACGGCGGCGACGGCCGCCTCGAGTTCCTCCCGTTCTCGGACGGCTTCGACAACGGGTACGACAGGACCACCGACCCCGCGGCGTGCACCGACTACATTGCGTCCTTCCACGCCGCGGGCGCGCGCAGCGTCGGGGAGCTGGTGGACGCGCTCGCCGCGCGCGGCCGCCCCGTGACCCGCGTCGTCTACACGATGCTCCTCCCGTGGGCCGCTGACGTCGCGCGCGAGAAAGGCGTGCCGTCCGCGCTCTACTGGATCCAGCCGGCTGCCGTGTTGGCCGTCTACTACCATTTCTTCTACGGCCACGCCGGCGTCGTGACCGACAACCGCCACGACCCGTCGTTCATCGTGCGGCTCCCGGGCCTCCCTCCGCTGGCCGTGCAGGACCTCCCGTCCATCATCACGGAGTCCACCGACCCCTCCGAGTTCTACCACAGCATCTACACTACCATCCGCGACCTGTTCCACACGCTCGACAGGGAAACCCCCAGAGCAAACGTGCTCGTCAACACGTGCCAGGAACTCGAGGTGAGCGCGCTCGCCGCCATGGGAGCGTACAACGCGCTGCCGATTGGCCCAGTGCCCCCGTCCGGCGACGAGACCGGCCTCTTCAAGCAGGACGGCGCCAAGTACATGGAGTGGCTCGATACCAAGCCGGCCGATTCCGTGGTGTACGTCGCGTTCGGGAGCCGGGCGGGGATGGACAGGGAGCAGCTCGACGAGCTGCTCCTCGACCTCGAGCAGAGCGGGAGGCCTTACCTCTGCGTCGTCCGGAAGGACGTCAAGGCCGAGTTCGCCGATGGCGAGGCGACGCGGGAGCCCGAGACGAACGCGCGGCTCAGGAACGGCATGGTGGTGGAGTGGTGCGACCAGGTGCGGGTGCTCTCGCACGCGGCGGTGGGCTGCTTCGTGACGCATTGTGGATGGAACTCGGTGATGGAGAGCCTGGTGTGCGGCGTGCCGATGGTGTGCGTTCCCCATATGTCGGACCAGCGGATGAACGCGTGGCTCGTCGAGTGCGAGTGGCGCGTGGGAGCCCGCGCGGAGGTGCGCAGCGACGGCGTGTTGCGCTTGCGCGCGACCGGGGTAAGGCAGCGCGTAGAGGAGGTGATGCAGGAGGGTGAGGCCGGAGCGGGGGCTGCGCGGCGCGCGGCGTCGGAGTGGAAGCGGGTGGTCGCTGAGGCTCTCGGGAAAGGTGGCTCGTCGGATCGTAATCTGAGGGCATTCGTCGAGGCCGTCGATAGTGGTGTGTCCGTATGACACTGGCTTGTAGGAGCAGTATGTTTTATATGTTGGTTGGTTGGTGAAATAGCTCAGGTTATCACATGAGACTTTGTTTGAGCTTCATGATGAAATAAGGATGTGTTTGGTTTCACGTCAAGGGTCATCAAATGTTATGGTTCCATTTCACGAGGAGTGGATTTATTTCATTTTTCTGTTGGGTAGAAGATAAAAAAAGAAGAAGAAAAGATACATGCTTTTGACATATAGTACGCCATGCTCATCAGTCTTCATAACACAATACAGTCTCATACACACACACACCCCCAATGAACGTACACACGCACACCTATGAGCATCTCCGCGACACTGAGACTAGCCACAATGGAGAGTAACATACAGTAGTAACATACACATATCCCTAGACTATGTTACTACCTCAATAGTGGGTAGTAACATAAGTGTGGTAACATGCAAAGATTCATTTATTAGGTTATAGACTCATATTGCATTGGGACATGTGATGTTACAGTAACTAGCTAAGTTACTAGTACTACATCTCTCCTCATTAACTCACTGCCACATAAGCAAATTTGCTGAGTTGGACTCGATGTTACTACCGAAGTTACTCCCACTGTGGCTAGTCGTAGGCATACCATCTTGAGATTGATAAAGTCATCACAGATGCTCGTAGTCGACATGAATACATGGCATGTCTATCTTCCCACATTTGTGTAGCAATTTGTTGCCTAATGGTCAACTCTGGCCCTATAAACCTTGCTTGTTGCCTTTGTGCTCGAGTTGGTTGGTTGCTTCATGTCACATTCGGTATAATAAAATCACGAGCCCCTTGAGATAGTGCATAATTATGAAGGATGCAATGAGCTATGACAATGTATACTTGTAGCATCATCTAAATTTTTGAATCAACTCTTAAAGAGATTCAAAGTGTAACATCCCAATTTTTTAATTTTGATGTTATACATAGATCATTCATATGCATCCATGGTTTATTGCATTTTGTTGTTTTGTTTTAGTTGCATTTTGATCCAAGAGGCCTTAAGCAACTGAAGGACCAATCTGAGAGAGTTGGAGGTTTCACAAAAATCCAATTTTAGTTTATCAAAATTTGGTATTTGGATCAAATTGTTTTTAAAAAAATACCAAATATTTTAAAATAATAAGAGAAGGTAATATGACTTCTTCAAAATCAGTAGAAAAATATTGGAAATTGAATTTTAATTTTTTGAAGAGTTTATTTGATTTTATTTGCTAGCTTATTTATTTGTTAGCAGAGTAATTAGTACTATAATGTTTGTTTTTAGTTTAGGCATTTAAGCCCAGAAAAATATTCACGAGGTCACTAATAAGGCCATATAGCTACGTGAATTTTTCTGAAATTTTTAGGATTTATTTTATGTGTTTTAGTCTCTCAAAAAAAAATTTAAAAAATTTCTCCAGAACTGGGCCGGCCTAGCCGAGCCAGTCCAGCCGGCCCAAGCCGCGCCGCTGCCGTCTTCGAGCTCGGGACGGAGTCCCGAGCGTGCCCGACACCGCCGCCGCCCGTGTCCACCTCGACCACGTCCGCCGCCGCCCCCTCCCGCAAGCCACACTGCCCCTCCCCTACACCTATATATAGCGCCGCCCCCACCCCTTTTCCCTCGTCCCGAGCCACCGTAACCACCGCCGTCGTCGCTTGCTGCCGCGCCGCCGCTGTCGCTAGTCGGCCGCCGCCGTGGCACCGAGTCGCCGCACGCCGGGCCGCCGCCTCACGTTGACACCGGAGCCCCGCCGGAGCCGCTGCCGATCGCTGGAGTTTCGCCGCCGGTTCTCTCCGGAAAACTGGTAAACCCTAGATCGGTTTATTTTACGGTTTTTCCGGTTCGTTCGGTTTAGTTTTCGTTTTTTCGGTTAGTTCTATCTAGCGAATGTTCATTCGTTTAGATCTGTCAACGAATGTTTTCGTTCGTTAGTCTCTATTAGTGGACGTTCGTCCGATAGATTTTTCTTTTTAGTTAATTTTTCGGCCAGGGACCTATCCATGAATATTTTCCTCGCAGATTAGCCCCTGATCTTTAAACCTTAATAACTTTTAGCTCGTTTGTCCAACTTAGACGAAACCAATGCCTAAATCTTCAGAGCGATCTCATCTATCCAGTAAACCAACTTGAACATGATTTTGACAATTTAAAATTTGCGTCTAGTTCAGATTAATATTTGATCTTGTTTAGTTTGTATCTTGAGTTTCGTAGCTCCGTTTGAGTTGATTCTTTTTGCAAATCGTAGCTAATTACATGTACCTACTGTTAAGATCTAATCCACATAAATATAATGTTGTTATAATTTGTTTACTATTAGATTAGTTATTTGCTTGTTTTCGAGTTTTCTTTGGATCTTTTCTCAATTTCTCTTTACATCCTTTGCTTGATTGCTTATGTATGCTATTGTTTGTCTACGCTAGATTTTCCTGAGTGCGAAGCTTGTTACTACGAATCTCTAGAGTTTTCCGATCATCAGCAAGGCAAGTTACATTTTGATCATACTTTTCAATACCCGGTTTTTACTATGCATTAGTTTTGCCCCTCAAATATTTGCATGAGTAGGATTGGGAACATGTGGATTTGGTTGTAGTACTTGAGGTAGGAACCTATTACCTTTGATCACCCCTGGAATATACGTTATGCTCAATTATTGCATAGACATGCTCGTAGACGGGGATTGGATCGTGATGTACATGTAGGTTGTTAGAGATAATAATTTTGGACAACATTAAGGTGGCAACTTTAATACACACCTGGGTGGATTGGTTGCGGCACCTGGAGAAACTAGTGTTTGCCCTTGGGAATCCTGGAGTACCCGTGTGATTTTCCCTAGGTTCGCCACCCAGGCTCAAAGGGATCATATGATATTTCATGCCTAGAAACTTCCGTATGCAGCCACAAGCCATTATGGGCTCTGGCATAGTTGAGTAAGTTGTGTGAGCTCTTGAAGAGGTGGACTAGCAGATGTAGGGGAAAGTAGGTGTACCGGTCTACCCAAAGTTGAGAGTTAATGCTTCAGAAAGACTATGTCTCGATCTTCCGATCATGGATGTGGTCGAGTCTTGTGGGGAAAAGTGCGCAACCTCTGCAGAGTGTATAAACTAATCATGGTTAGCCGTGTCCCCGGTTATGGACATCTTGAGTATCTAGAGGTGGATATTATTGTTGATCTCATCACTCTTTAATTAATGAATTGGGTTTAATGGTGATACTAGTTTAATGTTGGGATTTGAGTTGGAGGAACCTTCTCAAATATTGGTATAATTTTGTAGTAAATAAAATTTATTCCTTTGTTGTAGGGAAAAACTAGCTTTATGAAAAATATTAAACTTAGAGCCTCCACTAGCCAAATATGCCTGTAGATATAGTTTCTTGCATTCATTTGCTCTAAAGTGTAACTCGGCCAACATATTTCATGTGCTGACCTACACGGCTGCAATGTCTCATGTTGCAGACTTTACCAACAAAGAATAAGGTGCGAATAGGTCATTGTCGTGCACTCGGCTATGTCGTTGGAGTTTATGGACTCATTTATCTTTGAAGCTTCCGCAATTATTTTGTTTAAATGGCCTTCAACTATATTATTTGTGTAATAGATACTCTTTATGATGACCTCGATGTAATAAGTGCGTGATTGAACTCTGTTATAATTCCTCGAGTACTGTGTGTGTCAGCATACCGATCCAGGGATGATACTTAAGCACAGAGACTTCAGTCATCATGGTCGCTACAAGATGGTATCAGAGCACACGCTGACTGTAGGACGCTACCACTAGGAAACGCCACATGATACTCTTTTCTGCTCATTTCTAATCCTACTCTATTTCTACTCTATAGATGGCGGACCCCAGGAACAAGTTCACTCAGCCGGATGACGACACTCCTTTCAGACGACACTTGAAGGAAGTCACGAAGTATTTGAACATCAGACTACCAAGCTTCACTGGAACCTTCACCGTAACTTTACCGGAAGAGGAGCACTGGAGATCAATGTTTGTGTACCTGGGGGGACATTTGCGCGAACAATGGAGCCCATTGATTTTACCATGGATGCACCAACTTGGAACTTGGGAAAGAGCATGGCAGCCCACATCACTTTTGGATGCATATGTGAGGTGTGCCACAAGGAGCTTGAAGACACTGTCTATCAGATATGTGGAAGCCGAGACGAGCAATGGGAGATGATTCGTACCAGGAAGGATGGATCCATTGCAGCATACATTCAGGAGATGGATCAACACATTCGTCGATATGAGAACCAGATGTGCACTATCATGAAGAAGAGCAAGAAGGTGATGAAGAGGAATATCGAGCTAGAAGAGGAACTCAAGTCGACACGCGATGGATATGAAGAAGAAATTGCTGTGCTACTGGAGAAGCATGAAGAACTGAAGAAGAAGCTAGGAATACTCGTGGTGAACTCAAAGCAAGAACCTGAAGTGGATATTCGATCGGAGGACCACATCATATTGGATGACATCGACACCGACAGTGATGCAGATGATGACAATGATGATGATTACAAAGACGAAGCTGGAGCTGACATTATGGAGTCTTCCACCGATCAAAACTTCTAGACGACCACCATGTTACTAGTAGTATTCTTCCAAGTAGTTAGATCGATTGATTTGTAATAGTAGTTAGATCGTTTGTGTGAATCTTGTTTGATATTGAGTGGTGTGAATTGATTGTATTTACCTCATATGCATATGGGTAGTGAGATCTCTCATAGACCTTATTCTATTCTGTTTTCTCACCCCCTCTAACCCATCAGATGCCTTCGAGATGTGACACCGGATTCATTTTCCCACCGGAGCTCACCCAGTTGATCCAGCAATAGAATGCCTTGATGCGGATGTTGGTCCAGAACCAGAACCAAGGCAACAATAACAACAACAACAACAACAACAACAACAACAACATCAACCCGCCGCCACCACCCCCTATTGACAACCTAGCCCATTTTCTAAGGTTGAATCCCTGGTGTTCTCTAGCAGCACCGAGTCGATTGTTGCAGATGATTGGCTCCGCAAGATTGGGAGAGAGATGACAACTGCTGGATGCACGGATGCGGAGAGAGTGCGCTTTGCCGCACATCAACTTGATGGACCCGCAGCCTCTTGGTGGGATAATTTCACCACCACTTACCCCATAGCTACAGTTACATGGGATCAGTTTCAGCAGGGTTTCCGCACCGCACATGTTTCAGCTAGAGCCATGAGTTTGAAGAAGCATGAGTTTCACAACTTACGCCAAGGGAGTCGTACAGTGGGGCAGTATGTGGATGAGTTCAGTAAGCTAGCACGCTATGCCTCTAATGATGTGGCCACAAATGCCGCAAAGCAGGAGAAGTTTCTTGAAGGACTCAATGATGAGCTGAGTATGCAGTTGATGGTGGCAACCTTCAATAACTACAAGGAGCTGGTAGACAGAGCTCTCATGATAGAAGGCAAGCAGCAGCAGATAGACAACCGCAAGAGGAAGAATGGACATGGGAGGTACACTTCTGGAGCTCAGCAGAAGCCTTGCTATTCCTCGTACTAGGGAGGACACACTTATAACCATGGAGGGCATAACCATGGAGGACATTCACACAATGGAGGAAGTTCACACAACCACAGTGGCCCTAAGATTGGTAATGGGAATGGAGGAAGCAACAGTCATAGCCGTTCCAACCCCGCGACACCTGCCAAGAATGATCTGAGTCACATTACTTGTTTCAAGTGCGAGAAGACCAGAAACTACGCCACTGAATGTTCTAAAGCAAAGAATGGAAATGGCAACGAAAGTTCTGGAAAGAAGCCCAACCCTTTCACCAGAGGTCAAGTGAACCACGTCAGTGTAGAGGAGATTGAGGAGCAGCCGGACGCAGTTGTTGGTAAGTTTTTGATTAATGCATTTACAACCCTTGTTCTTTTTTATACTAGTGCATCTCATTCATTCATATCAAGGGGATTTGTGGACAAGTTTAAGTTGCCAACCGTAGCCCTTAAGTCACCTATGTTAGTGAGTTCCCAGGAGCAGAGTACATGGCTAGTAGGGGATGTTATCAGTTTCCAATAACCATAGTTAGACATGTTTTCCCCACCAACCTTATTGTCCTGGAGGCACAAGGATTGGACGTGATCCTAGGCATGGATGGGCTATCCAAGTTTGAGGGAAACATCGATTGCGCCAGTAAATCAATTCTTCTCACCACACTAGAAGGAAAAAGGATCAAGTGTGTGTCTAGGCATGCGTCGAGGAGGACTCAGGTGAATTCCCTATCGGGAGTTGTTCAGGAGGAAGTACCAGTGGTGAAGGATTATCTCGATATATTTCCGGAGGAGTTATCAGGCATGCCACCGGACCGAGACATAGTGTTTCTGATCGAGTTGTTGCCAGGCACCGGACCAATATCAAGAGACCGTATCGGATGACCGCAAATGATTTGGAGGAAATTAAGAAGCAAATTAAGGAGTTACTGGAGAAAGGTTATATTCGACCAAGCTCGTCTCCTAGGGGAGCCCCAGTGCTTCTAGTTGAGAAGAAGGATGGATCTTTGAGGATGGTTGTGGATTATCATGCGCTGAATGAGGTGATGATCAAGAAAAAATACCCACTGCCGATGATCAATGATTTGTTTGACTAGCTGCAGGGAGCTAAGCTTTTCTCCAAGATTGATCTTTGATCATGTTATCACCAGTTGAAGATCCGAGAGCAGGATATACCTAAGACAGGTTTTACCATGAGGTATGGGCTATATGAGTATACAATTATGTCATTTGGTTTGACTAATGCCCCTGCATATTTCATTAGTATGATGAACAAGGTGTTCATGGAGTTCTTGGACAAGTTTGTCGTGGTGTTCATTATTGACATATTGGTTTTCTCGAAGAATGAAGAAGAGCACAAGGAACATTTGCGCTTGGTTCTCGAGAAGCTGAGTGAACATCAGTTGTATGCCAAGTTCAGCAAATGTGAGTTTTGGTTGAAGGAAGTTGGATTTCTCGGACATGCTATATCAGGAGAAGGAATAGCAGTAGACCCTACCAAGGTTGCATCTGTCACTGAGTGGTTGGCACCCACCTCAGTTGGAGAGATCAGAAGTTTTCTTGGACTCGTAGGTTATTATCAGAGATTCATTGAGAATTTTTCCAAGATCGCGAAGCCCATGACGGAGTTATTAAAGAAAGACACCAAGTTTAAATGGACTAAAGATTGTGAGGCCAGTTTTCAGGGTTGAAGAAACATTTGGTTATAGCCCCAGTGCTGATTCTCCTAGACATACGTAAGGATTTCCAAGTATATTGCAACGCTTCACGTCAAGGACTTGGAGGTGTTCTTATGCAGGATGGAAGAGTTGTTTCATATGCCTCACGACAGCTTCGACCGCATGAGTTGAATTATGCTACGCGTGATTTGGAATTATCAGCCGTAGTGCATGCGCTCAAGACATGGAGACACTTTCTCATCGGTAACCATTGTGATGTTTACACGAATCATAAGAGTTTGAAGTACATCTTCACGCAGAAGGAGTTAAACCTCAGGCAAAGGAGATGGTTGGGGCTCATAAAGGATTATGACATGAGATTGCATTATCATCCAGGAAAGGCCAATGTCGTAGCAGATGTATTGAGCCGCAAGAGTTATGTTAACATGCTCAAAATTGGAGGATTACCTCAGGAGTTAGCCGATGACCTTTGAGAACTTTGCTTGGAGATAGTTCCAAGAGGTTATGTTGCGGCCCTGGAAATCCAGTCCACTTTGCTAGGAAAGATCCGAGAAGCCTAGAAGAAGGATGAGAAGATTGCAGAGATAAAGGAAAGGATGAGTAAAGGAAAGGCTAAAGGTTTTCGTGAGGATGAGCACGAAACTTTATGGTTTGAAGATCGTATCTATGTGCCTAATGACCCTGAGATCAGGAAGTTAATTCTTCAGGAGGCTCATGATTCGCCTTATTCGATCCACCCAGGAAACACTAAGATGTATTTGGATTTGAAGGGGAGGTTTTGGTGGACAGGAATGAAGAAGGATATTGCCGAGTATGTAGCAGTATGTGACGTATGTCAGAGAGTTAAGGCAGAGCATCGGAAACTAGCAGGGTTACTTCAGCCTTTGTCGATACCCGAATGGAAGTGGGATAAACTTGGCATGGATTTCATCATAGGATTACCCAGGACCCGTTCAGGCTATGATTCTATCTGGGTTGTAGTTGACCGCTTGACCAAGGTAGCCCATTTCATCCCCGTGAAGACAACATATACGAGTGCTAAGTTGGCAAAGATATACATGACCAGGATCATATGTCTGCACGGAGTTCCGAGGACCATCATATCAGATAGAGGAACACAATTTACTTCAAAGTTTTGGAATCAGTTGCATGAAACTTTGGGTACCAGGCTAGGGTTCAGTACAGCCTTTCACCCGCAGACAGATGGACAGACTGAAAGAGTCAATCAGATTCTGGAGGACATGTTGAGAGCTTGTGCGCTAGATTATGGATCTAGTTGGGATGATAACTTACCCTATGCAGAGTTCTCTTATAACAATAGTTATCAAGCCAGTTTGAAGATGGCCCCTTTCGAAGCTTTGTACGGAAGGAGGTGCAGGACACCATTATCGTGGGATGAGGTTGGAGATTGAGAGTTCTTTGGACTAGACTTAATCAAAGATTCTGAGGAGAAGGTTAAGTTGATTTGAGATAGACTCGGGATAGCCCAGTCTAGGCAGAAGAGTTATGCAGATACCAAACGCAAGGAGGTAGCCTATGAAGTCGGAGACAGAGCATATCTTCGTGTGTCCCCACTTCGAGGAGTTAAGCGTTTTGGAGTCAAAGGAAAGCTAGCACCACGATTTGTGGGACCATATAGAGTGTTGGAACGTATGGGAGAAGTTGCCTACAAGTTGGAATTACCCGAAGGTTTGTCAGGAGTTCATGATGTGTTTCACGTTTCCCAGTTGAAGAAGTGCCATGCAGAGATGGCTGACATTCCTCTGAGAGATACAATGCCACTAGAAGTGATTCAGTTGGATAGTGATCTGACCTATGAGGAGAAACCCATTAAGATTCTCGAGTTTTCAAGCCGAGTTACCCGCAGCAAAGTCATCAAGTTTTGCAGAGTTCAGTGGAGCCACCATACCGAGGAGGAAGCTACCTGGGAGCAAGAAGAAGACCTCCGCAAGGACCACCCACACCTTTTTGCTGACCAACCCGAATCTCGAGGGCGAGATTCATCTTAAGGGGGGTAGGTTTGTAACATCCCAATTTTTTAATGATTTATTGCATTTTGTTGTTTTGTTTTAGTTGCATTTGATCCAAGAGGCCTTAAGCAACTCAAGGACCAATCTGAGAGAGTCGGAGGTTTCACAAAATCCAATTTTGATTTATCAAAATTTGGTATTTGGATCAAATTGTTCTTCAAAATTCTTTTCCCAAATATTTTAAAATAATGAAAGAAGAAAATATGACTTCTTCAAAATCAGTAGAAAAATATTGGAAATTGAATTTTGAATTTTTGGAGAGTTTATTTGATTTTATTCGCTAGTTTATTTATTTGTTAGCGGAGTAATTAGTACTATAATGTTTGTTTTTAGTTTAAGCATTTAGGCCCAGAAAAATGTTCACGAGGTCACTAATAAGTCCATATAGCTACGTGAATTTTTATGGATTTTTAGGAGTTATTTTATATTTATGTTGTGTGTTTTAGTCTGTGGAAAAATTGTTTTTTTCAAAAAACTTCTCCCGAGCTGGGCCGGCCCAGCCGATCCAGCCCAGCCGGCCCAAGCCGTGCTGCCGCCGTCTTTAAGCCCGACACTACCGCCGCCCGTGCGCACCTCGTCTACGTCCACCGCCGCCCCCTCCCACAAGCCACCCCGCCCCTCCCCTACACCTATATATAGCGCCACCCACCCCCTTTTCTCTCGTCCCGAGCCACCACAACCACCGCTGCCGCCCGGAGTCTCCGCCGTCGCTTGCTGCCGCACCGTCGCTGCCGCTAGTTGCTCGCCGTCGCGCCGTCGAGTCGCCGCACGTCGCGTCGCCGCCTCCCATTGCCACCGTAGCCTCCGCCGATTGCCAGAGTTTCGCCGCCGGTTCTCGTCGGAAAACCGGTAAACCCTAGATCGGTTTATTTTACGGTTTCAGTTTTCGTTTTTTTCCGGTTAGATCTATCTAGCGAACGTTTGTTCATTTAGATCTGTCAATGAACGTTTTTGTTCGTTAGTCTCTGTTAGCGGATGTTCGTCCGATAGATTTTTCTTTTTAGTTTAACTTTTCAGCGAGGGACCTATCCGTGAATATTTTCTTTGCAGATTAGCCCCTGATCTTTAAACCTTAGTAACTTTTAGCTCCTTTGTCCAAATTAGACGAAACCAATGCCTAAATCTTCAGAGCGATCTCATCTATCCAGTAAACCAACTTGAACATGATTTTGACAATTTTAAATTTGAGTTTAGTTTAGATTAGTATTTGAACTTGTTTTGTTTGTATCTTGAGTTTCGTAGCTCTATTTGAGTTGATTCTTTTTGCAAATCGTAGTTAATCACATGTACCTACTGTTAAAATCTAATCCACATAAATACAATGTTGTTATAATTTGCTTACTGTTAGATTAGTTATTTTCTTGTTTTCAAGTTTTGTTTGGATCTTTTCTCGATTTCTCTTTGCATCGTTTTCTTGATTGCTTATGTATGCCATTGTTTGTCTATGCTAGATTTTCCGGAGTGCGAAGCTTGTTACTAGGAATCTCTAGAGTTTTTTGATTGTCAGCAAGGCAAGTTATACTTTGATCATACTTTGCAATACCCAGTTTTTACTATGCATTAGTTTTGCCCCTCAAATATTTGCATGAGTAGGATTGGGAACATGTGGATGTGGTTGTAGTACTTGAGGTAGGAACCTATTACCTTTGATCACCTCGGGGATATATGTTATGCTCAATTATTACTTAGCCATGCTCGTAGACGGGGATTGGATCGTGATGTACATGGAAGTTGTGAGAGATACTAATTTTGGACAACATTAAGGTGGCAACTTTAATACACATCTAGGTGGATTGGTTGGGGCACCTGGAGAAACCAGTGCTTGCCCATGGGAATCCCAGAGTACCCGTGTGATTTTCCCTTGGTTCGCTACCCAGGCTCAAAGGGGTTATATGATATTTCATGCCTAGAAACTTCCGTGTGCAACCACAAGACATTATGGGCTCTGGCATAGTTGAGTAAGTTATCTGAGCTCTTGAAGAGGTGGACTAGCAGATGTAGGGGAAAGTAGTTGTGCTAGTCTACCCAGAGTAGGGATAATGCTTCAAAAGGACTATGTCTCGATCTTCCGATCATGGATGCGGTCGAGTCTTGTGGGGAAAAGTGCGCAGCCTCTGCAGAGTGCATGAACTAATCATGGTTAGCCGTGCCCCGGTTATGGACATTTGAGTATCTAGAAGTGGATATTATTGTTGATCTCATCACTCTTTAATTAATGAATTGGGTTTAATGGTGATACTTGTTTAATGTTGGGATTTGAGTTGGAGGAACCTTCTCCAATATTGGTATAACTTTGTAGTAAATAAAATTTATTCCTTTGTTGTAGGGAAAAACTAGTTTTATGCAAAATATTAAACTTAGAGCCTCCACCAGCCAAATATGCATGTAGATATAGTTTCTTGCATTCATTTGCTCTACAGTGTAACTCTGCTAGCATATTCCATGTGTTGACCTACACGGCTGCAACGTCTCTTGTTGCAGACTTTACCAACAAAGAATAAGGTGTGAATAGGTCGTTGTCGTGCACTCAGCTATGCCGTTGGAGTTGATGGACTCATTTATGTTTGAAGCTTCCACAGTTATTTTATTTAGATGGCCTTCAACCATATTATTTGTGTAACAGATACTCTTTATGAGGACCTCGATGTAATAAGTATGTGATTGAATTCTGTTATAATTCCTCGAGTACTTTGTGTGTCAGCATACCGATCCAGGGATGACACTTAAGCACATAGACTTCAGTCCATTGGGATCATGGTCGCTACACAAAGGCTCGCGTTCCAGTTAACCATAGTGGTAGGTACACGGTGACAGTCAACCTAGCTAAAGGCACAACCCTATAAATGCTGGGGCCCATCACAATAGGGACTCAAGTCACAACATGTCGGTGTGGAGAC
This sequence comes from Triticum aestivum, assembly GCF_018294505.1. Lineage (NCBI taxonomy): Eukaryota > Viridiplantae > Streptophyta > Magnoliopsida > Poales > Poaceae > Triticum > Triticum aestivum. Next base: position 483,279,154 of record NC_057813.1, read on the forward strand.
TCGAGCTGGACATCACCATTAGTCAGATACATTGGCAGGTCAACATACGTGCCATTGAAGACATATGTTACTACATCACTAGTACATAATTGACCTTCCAATCCCACCTCAAAGCATGTGTTGCTAATACTCAGCATAACGACGGTGATTGTGGAAACCGCCTTCAATATGATGGATAACACATGCGGTTTTGTACTCAGAACCGCTTCCAATACTCTACTTGTCACAAGCGGTTTCGTATGAATAACCGCCTTCATTTTGTATGTCAGAGATGTAAATGTTTCCTTTTAGGTTCCTGCCCTTGTCAATGATAGTCAGATGAAACATTCTCATTTTCATATTTCTTAACCTGTCACGTGAAGGAAACTGGAAGTAAACACTGAAATAAACAAAGGCATACATCATTCATCTATACAAAGCTTTTCATGTCCTAATAGACATCCATATAAAAAGAATGTAGAGCCAACATACATTTACTCACTTCACATCCAATGTATCGAACATATACGAAAACCTAAAATGATTCGAGGGAAGAAAGTACTCTGACAAGCAACATCCCCAATAGTTTGATCTTTTGGGTTGAGTTGGGTACCGTCTTCATCTTCTCTTCAAATACTTTTGTACAATGCAGCTAAAACATAAAACAACTAAAAAGGAAAATATTTCATTTGGATATAATCAAATTTCATTATACATTGGATGTAGATAAATCGATAACATTTCCCTAGACATCCAATCTATGAACAAGCTAGAAGTCGTTCTATGTGAAGGACATGAAGAGAATGATGGGAGTGCTTTGTTTTTACATGTTTTCTGAGTTTTGTTAGGGTTTATTCCATGCTCGCAGCAGGGCGCGACTTCTGGAAGATGTAATAAGGTTCTCCCCGCCTAGCTCCCATCCTGAATATGCTTTTAGAGTCATCGAAGGGCGTGTGGAGGTGTATCTCTAACGGATCTCATGGGATCTAGCTGGCATTTTTCTTTGATAGATCTGTTTAGATCTGGTCTTCGTTCGCCCACATCTATGTGTTTGTAGGTAGGATCCTTCAGATCTGCACTGGTCCTATATGAGGCCTTATCATGATGAATTATTGACTGTCTACTACAACAAAATTTGCCCCACCTACAGAGAGAGGAGCGACAATGGCGGCGTGCCTTCGGCTCGCTATAGTTCTTGTAGTCGTCGCTAGGTGGTACATGGACCTAGGTGTAATTTTTTACTTCTCGTGTTCTTTATACTAGCTTGACCGTTGGGAAATGGATGAGAAGTTTTCTCGAAATAAAATCCAAGAATTACACTTAAAGTTTCCATTGAAAATAAATTGTGTCACCTGAAGATGTAGCAATTACGCTCATAGATATAATCCAAACTTTGATGTGTCTTCTTGAAGATCAAACAATTTACACTCTTTCCAGATGCGCCAATGGACAAGAATTGTTGTTCTCCACCCCTGAAGCATGTCCTTCAGAAACCCAAGGCCCAGTTCCCTAAAAAGAGAAACCCAAGCCCCATGCTGCACAACTTTGATAGAATGGTTCAGCTATAGAAGCTAAGGGGTGTGGACCGTAGACACCAACTCATTCACGTAGAGTGTTATCTCTTAGAGAGTGCCAGAACCCGGGTAAACCTGTGTCTCTGTTACCGTCGCACCAAGGCTACTAGCTCGGGACCCCCTACTCGAGATATGCTAGATTTGACTCCATCACCTAGGCATCGGTCCTCTCTATTACTGTTGGCTCGGCAACCTCGGCGGATGTCACGATACAGACCGCCTCCTCAGTGACGTAAGGTTTGGCTGTAAGGTTTGGCTTCCTCAGTTACGTTGTCGACTCCATGGATGGATGACTCTTGAGGGTTGGGATCTTTTTGGAGTGGGCATAGGACGCATTGGACAAGCTCTCTCTTGATTTAGTTGTGGTTTTGACCCCTCCATTGTCGCCTCCTAGGTCTGGGCCCGATGGTTACTCCATAGGCGAGAGGGTTGCAGAACTATATGTATTCTTCTCCCCTCGTGCTAGAGCCACTTCATTGATGCTCCTCGGACACCTCGACAGCACTCAGATGCCTCGATAGCATTCGGATGCCATATTAGCATTCGGATGCATATAACTGGAAGTCCACTCAGACACCTCGACAGCACTCGGACGCCTCCTCTCTAGTCGGCATGTCTACCAACACTTGGACTAAGGAGATGAAGGGACGATGTGGGAGCTATAACAGTCGGGGAATCCTAAGTCATTCTTTAAGTATAGTCATAGCAATCATTACCTGTAACTGCCGTATAGTTGTGACTATTTACACCTGTAACTATCGTTGTTATGAGCATTAAGTGCCTCGGCGACGTGGGAGGAATGGAGGTTACGGCGCACTCTATTTAAGCCGCACTCCTCCTCTTAGGCTGGGGTTAAGCAATCTCTGTAGTCATACCCCTAAAGAAAACAAGCCTTAGGGCACGAGATGCAGGGTTGTTACCTCCTGCGAGAAGGGCATGAACTCGTTAAACACCGAGTGTTACACCTGCGTTGTAGCTAGGCTCTACCCCTATCATGTACCCCTAGTTCTCATTGTCAGGATCCTCACCCCGACAGTTGGCGCCCACCATGGGGCTAGGCATCTAGCATTTTTACGGTGCAAGTGGATTTTCATCATCGTCATCATCATGTTAGTCGGCAGGGAGATCCGTTTCGCAACCCTCAGCTTCATCGCCGACGACTCGGCGTGGTTTGGCGAGGCCCCGCTGGACGTGGAGGCGCTGTCCATCCATGGTGCGGTGCACTTCCGTGCATCCTCGTTTGGAGTCCTTCTCCGACAACCCTCGACTCTGTACCGAGTGGCCCCTTTCCTTCCTGCTGTGCACCATCACAAGCGCTCCGGACACTCACAGCTACACAACTAGATCAGGCACGCCGTGGCCCTTCAGGCCGCGGTGGAACATGTGTCGGCTCTTGAGTCTGACGAGCCCGCCCTCGACCTCTCTGATGGGCTTCACGACAATTCCTCCAACGAGTCAAGTGGGAAAGCATCGAGTCAACCGCAAAGGTCCTCATGGCGGACAATACGGCCTCGGGACTATCGCGTGGGAACTTCATGTGGGAACAGTAATGACGATGACCAGAACGACCTCTCCCACAATCATGAGCCATATGTTCCCCAGGCTCTCACTCGGGAGCAGTGCAAGGAGCTCCGTCGGAGGAATGAACAGTTCTTGAACACTCTCATCATGGGGATAACTCCGGAGGCTCTGGCCATGGAGTCTACACGCTTAGCCACCCTGGCCGAGCAAGATCGCCTCGAGCAGTTGAAAAAGGAGCTGCACGACCGTGCCCGCAATCAACCGATTTCCAGTTGGCACAAGCGCCGGCTTTTCCTGAGTGACCAGCCTTGAAAGTACCAACTACTTAGGACTCCGGTGCAGAACTTGGCGGCGACCACTCGGGTTTCTAATTCCATCTAACCCTCTGGCTCGTTGGATAGGGAGGGGATCCTTCAGATCCAGACACTCCTGAAGATGATGTTGTCGCAGAATGCGGTGGTATCCCAGCCGAGGTATCGCATCCGTAGCGCGTCGGTGCGTGCCGAGACAGTTCAGTCACCCCATAGCCTACTAGGCTCCAAGGGGCATCGGGCGACATCCTCTTCAAGAGATCAATATGGAGACCAGAGGTGCGATTGAGTCACTCCGCCCCAACGACAAGATGATTACGATCGTATGTTGATGCCCCTACCATGAGACGTCTCATATGGGTGCCAGCCTTATGATGATAGGCAACCGCACGGTGGCGATCCGCGGCCGAGCCCCCCATGCCATAAAAGAGATCATCATGACCCGCCGTTGAACGCAAGATCTGTTCTCACTCAAACCTGGTCAACAGGGGTCAAACCCTGAGAGAAGGCCTTGATGGTGATGCACCGAGTAGCTCCTCACCTTCTGGCCCCAAGTGCTTCAGTCGGTACATACGGGCTGCGGAGATTCCCATCGAATTCGGGTTGGCGACGGGGATCAACAAGTTCACTCGCGAGTCAAAGACGAAGATCTGCTTGGAGGACTACGGGTGGCCTTCCAGATTGGCTGCGGAAATCACAACGTACCCATGAAGCACTTGTCATTGATGCTCGGGGGGGGGGGATTACGATTCAGACTGATACACATGGCGAAGCTGCTGCTGCGGATGATGATTATATTGCTTTTGTCGTATTTGCCTATCAGAAGACATTTTTTATCTACTATGTGAAATTGTGTTTGCTATGACAACTGAAATTTGATGAACTTGTTATTTAGTATTTTGCTGTGAGAACATCACTTATTATGTATGTTGATTTGTGTTTGGTAATTGTATGACGACTAAAACATGATGACATTATTGTTTACTTGTACTCATATTTGGCTGTGAAACTTGTATTTGATGACATAGATTGCTGTTGGACTGCAATTTGCTCGACATCTTCGAATGGGAACAAAGCCGACCCGATAGGGCCTCTGCTAATTTATTTATTTATTAGCAAAAGGGCCTCTGCTATTTATTTATTTATGAGCAAAAGGGGATACCCCCGAATATCCGTTAATAGAAATCATTAGATGGACACAACACTCTGCCCAGCCTACTAAAAATGTTTCATTCATTACTAGTTTCAGCAAAGTGCTCATGTCATAGCTAGAGAATACATCACGAGTGCTACATACACTGCAAATAAAGAGACAATCATCCTACAGAGCACAATTTTTTTTCCCATTATCTTCACTAGCTCTTTCATCTCCTCATTATTGTCAAGGCCGTTCAACAGCTGTTGCTTGGCCGTCATTAGAGGAACTGGATCTTTAACCTTCTGCTCTGCATCTTCCTCTTCTGTTGTTCCTTCAGTTACTTGTCCAACACCCCAACCTGCTGGTATTGGGATTCCTCGGCTAAACAAATAATCAGCATAGTTGCATTCCCCCACATCAGCAACTTCACAGAAATACAAATCACACGAATCTTCCTTTTTCTGAACGAATCAAATTGGAAGATCATCAACCAAACTATTAAAAAAAATCAACAATTGAAACCAGCAGATTAACACTTAAAAACATATTATTACCCCATGATTCGGGCATTTGTAGAAGACTCGGCCAGGGTTGCGGATTGTGTTGACACACGATGGATGACTCTGTATGATTTGCAGCAGTGACACCACACCAACGGCAGCGGGTTGTGATGAGCAATCGGCTACAGTGCGTGTGTTGGCGGGGGTGTGATGAGACCCACAGGAAATGGTACGGGTGGCGACTTGGCGCATATCTGGTTGTTGCCTGCTAAAGAGCAGGTGGACGAGCAGCCAGCGGACATGATTGCCGCAGCCAGAGCTTCTGATGCTAGGCAGAGTAAGTAGAGAAGAGGATAGGCGAACGTTGGTGCAGATTAGCATAGCACCAGATATAGTCATAGTCTAGGTTTGGATTTGAACCAGCTACAGGAGCACGTCTCTCTTTACTAGTACACTAGCTTGTTCTGTACGCCTTCTCAAGTCTTTGTTTTTCTTTCTTTTCTTTGCAAGGAAGGAAGGAGGAAAAAATTGAGAGTTCCGCCTTGGTTCACTCGCTGTGGTGCTGCCCTCTGGTGTTGTCAACATGGTCAACAGTCGAGATGAATAAGGAGATGACTATACATGGTGAGAATGACAGTACGGACCCACCAGGATCATGGCAGTAGGCAAGCAAGTGCCTCCTTTATTACAAGAAAAAAAGGTTCCTCATGATGGTTTCCTGACATCTGGGTCGCACACCACTGTCAACGTTGTCAATACACTACTACAGGATGCTGCTAACGCGACACTACAATCAGAGACCCTTCGACGAAAGTGTGTGCGATAAATAATCGCAAACGATGGTGTGAAAGACCGTCAAAAAAGGTGCTAAACGTTGCGATGGCAGAGACATCAAACACGGTTCAGATTTTAGTTACATGTGCGATGTTGGCCATACGGTTGATCCAGTAGAACTATTTGCGATGAGGAAGAACAATAGAAACGGGCAGCCATATCAATGTGTGTGCGATATATGGCATATGGTGCCCTCCGATGAACTGTGTGCTATTAGCGAATGCAACAGAAACTGTCACCCAGATCAAGGTGTGTGTGATATACGGCAAACGGTTCACTCGGATAAACTGTTTTCGATTAGGCAAGAGAATGGAGACGGTTCATGTTAACAAGACGTGTGTGATATGCGGCATTTGTGATCAGCCAAAAGAACACAAACAATTCGTGTAAACCAGATGTTTGTGATACGCAACAAACAACCCACTCGGATGAACTATTTGGGATGAGAAATTGTAACACAGACGGCTACTATAGTAAGTTTGTGTGTCAATGTGTTCGTACAAAAAACTTTAAAAAATGCAAACTAGTTGCTTGCGGTGGCTAGGAGTATCGCACACGATGCGTCTGCGAGTACTCGTGTGCGATGATTAGTAAGTTACACATAATGAACAGCCACAAGGGTGATATGCTGATCATGGAGTCCAAGAAGACTGCCGATGGAAGGCCGCCGGCTCAGCTTTTTAGCCTATATTTTATTATAATTGTATGCATAAGTAGGTCGTGAGTGTTTTGTGCCTTGCCGCATGTGGCATTTTAAATTATCCTGACTATGTAAGACAATTATTAACCGTTGTCATTGTAAACTTGCCTCAACGGCGAGTAGAGCGGGCGCAGGGACGCCACGGACTTGCAAAAAAAGAAAAAATGCAGGGATGCCACGGCGAGCAACCATGCGTGGTCAACCTTCTGGCACCCCGTGGGAGACGCACGGCGCATCCATAGGACACGATGGTGATACCATGACCGTGTGTGATAGTTAGCAGACACGTACATGTACATCCGAGAACAAGGGCCCATGTTTCAGGCTTCCGATGTGTGGCATACGGTTGATCCAAAAGAACTGTTTGCGATGAGATAGGACAGCAAAAATGGGGCTTTCTGGGCCTAGAACCATCAATAAATTTTGACTTTGTTTCTCATCACATTGCAGATTACGACGCAATAAGTTATTGCAAATCTGTTCACACATATCAAACTAATATGTGTTCACACCGATCAAACTAATATGTGTTCACACTTAGCACCAGGCTAAAAAACTACCCACTCGAAAATTAGTTCACAGTTCCTCTCCTCATCACCTACAAAACTGGTCTTTCCTATCAAGTCGTTCTGCCATGACCAGTAGGAGGAGTTTTGGGTGGGCATATAACCAGGCAACAAAGACCAAGGCCGCAGAAGCACTAGAGAGGTCCCGCCACGAAGCGGCAGCCACGACAGAGATGTATCGGCGTGCTGCGGAGCCCTCTAACAAGCTCTCACGGGCACGCGAGGGCTCTCACAAGCGCACTCGCCGCATCGGCAATCGTGATGAGCTGGTGTTACTGAAGTCCTTGGCCAGCAACGACGATATTCTCACTGGCCTCATTAAGCAGCAGGAGTTGGTCGACGGCTTGATGAAGCTGCTCGAGATCAGCAATGCCTCAGTTGACAAGGCGACCGGCCTCGTCGAGCAACTCATGGGTGACAATGCAAAGCTCCACAAGGCGCTCACTGAGAAGGAGGAGGAGGCCGCCGGCTGAAGATGCTGCATGAGCAGAGCAGTTCCTCGGGGATGACGCTGACAACAGTCGTCGAGGAACAGATGGGTGACTTGAGGAAACTCCGGATCGAGCGCGAGCAGGAGGTGGAGGAATCCGTGGCTGCTTTCAAGCAAAGCCATGAGGAATTTAGGAAGGAGATGGAGGATGTCATCGCCCGGCGATCCATCAAAGAGTGGATACAGTAGCGATCAAGATTGTTGTCTCTGATTTCCTTCTTCTCTTGCCCCCGTGTCTTCCGGACTTTGCCGCATGTGGAATTTAGAATTATTCGGAATATGTAAGATAATTATTATCTACGCCATTGTAAACTTGTCGTCGTACTATCCGTTGCCATTTTATTTGTCGTCGTATTATCCGTTGCCTATGTGGCAATTTAAATTAGGCCGGAATTCGAGCTGAAAACACGAACAAAGCAAATGCTCCCATGGGATCACAACCAAACACCCTTCATCCACCAAAAAAAAACCTCCATCCAGGCGGTTTAATTAACCCATTAATGGCGAAGTTTTAAGCAAGGCGGGCGGCGGCTGGTGCATGGAGGTCAGAGAGCTCGCTTCCCGGTGAGCATGGGCGGCCTTGCTGCTCGCATGTGTCCCGTCGAGCCTACGAGGTGGACAGGATGCACGCGTCCTGTCGAGCCTGCGCGACAGACTGCTCGCACGCGTCCTGTCAAGCCTGCACGGTGGACTTCTTACGCTCGTCCTGTCTAATCAAACAGTTGCACGCATGCAACTGAGTATGGTCAAATATTCACATGGTTCATATAATACAACCGTTTGTGATATTAACATGTTAGCTTATTGTTTCAAACAGGACTTCATTGGCTACTAATGTGTGCGCCTCTTCTGAAACTGGACGATTTTTTTACCATGACATATATGTACCGTGTCATGAAATCATGCCAAGTTTCATGTTTTTTGGGTGAGTTTTTGATTTACTAGGATTTAAAAACCGAGAATCTCAATGTTTCAGGACGACGACAAGTTTGTAATTCATTCTCATTCCTTAAATGAGACCTAAACATGCACCCAATGACACATGTACGATTTCCCACTCATTTTTCTTCACTGGAGCATGTGCTTGTAGTTCAAATTTGAATTATGGACTACATTTAATGCGTATAAACTTAATTAGTAATATATACAATGGCCAAACGAACCCTAAACTGTTTCAAATTTCGGCACGACACTCCTGTTATTCTATGTTGCCTATAGAAAACAAAGTTAAAGGCTTGAAGAGGCAACGATTATCGTTTCGCCCACCGAAACCGCGAGGGTTGCGAGAAGCTTCGGTTTGTAAGAGGCTTGTAATATAGCTTCACCCAAATTGGACAATTATATGTACCATGTAGTGACACCCTACCAAGTTTCATGATTTCCTGGTGAGTTTTGCATTTATAGAGATTTATAAACCGAGATTCGCAATGTTTGTGGCCAAGCCAGGACAACGAGACAGTTGAATTCATTCCCATTTCGTTCCATGGGACCTAAACATGCACCCCAAGGAGACATGTACGTTTTTTCTAGCCATTTTGGTGCACCGGAGCATGTATTTGTAGTTCAGATTTTAATTATGGACATTAAATGCCTAGAAAACTCAATTAATGAATAAAAAGGGTCAAACGAACCCTGAATTATTACAAAATTCACCACGAATCTCCCGTTGTTCTGTACGTGTTGCGTGTAGAAAAAAATACGAGGCCAGAAGAGGGAGCGATTATCGTTTGGCCACAAGGGGACACGTTTCCCTATCAAAACCACGAGGGTTCTTGCGACAGGCTCCGGTTTGTAAGACGTTTGTAATAAAGCTTGGCCCAAATTGGCAATGTTTTTACCATGACATATATGTGCCCTGACGTGACATCATACCACCTTTATTGACTTTCTGGTGAGTTTTGGATTTATGGGGATTTAAAAACCGAGATTCCAAATGTTTGAGGGACGAGCCAAGACACCGGTCAAGTTGTAACTCGTTCCCATTCCTTGCATGGGACCTAAACATGCACCAAAGGACACATGCATGTATAATTTTTCTAGCCATTTTGGTGAAGTGGAGCATGTATTTGTACTTCTGATTTGGATTATGGACATTAAATGCCTAGGAAACTCAATTAGTGTATGAAAAGGCCAAACGAACCCTGGATAAGTTTAAATTTCAGCATGGATATCATGTCGTTCCATGTTGCCCGTAGAAGAAAATACAAGGTGAAAAGAGGGAGCGACTACATTTCGCCACAAGGGGAACATGTTTCCCTATCGGAACCATCAGGCTTCATTGAGAGAAGCTATGGTTTGTAAGAGGTTTGTAATAAAGCTTGGCCCAAATTGGCAATGTTTTTACCATGACATATATGTGCCATGACATGACACCATGCCACCTTTGATGACTTTCTAGTGAGTTTTGGATTTTATGGGGATTTAAAAACCAAGATTCCAAATGTTTGAGGACGAGCCAGGACGCCGGTATGATTGTTATTCATTCCCATTCCTGGCATGGGACCAAATTAAACATGCACCCAAGGACACATGCATGTACAATTTTTCTAGCCATTTTGGTCAACTAGAGCATGTATTTGTAGTTCAGATTTGAATTGTGGACATTAAATGCCTAGGAAACTCAATTAGTGTATAAAAAGGCCAAACGAACCCTGAAAAACTTTAAATTTCAGCATAGATATCATGTCGATCCATGTTGCCTGTAGAAGAAAATACAAGGCAAAAAGAGGTCGTGATTACGTTTCAACAACAAGGGGAACACGTTTCCCTATTGGAACCACAAGGCTTCTTGTTGAGAGAAGCTCCGATTTGTAAGAGATTCATAATAGAGGTTGGCCCAAATTGGACAATGTTTTTACCATGACATATATGTGTCATGACGTGACACCATGCCTACTTTCATGACTTTTTGGTGAGTTTTGGATTTGCGGGGATTTAAAAACCGAGATTCCAAATGTTTGAGGACGAGCCAGGATGCTGGTACGGTTGTAATTCATTCCCATTCCTCGCATGCATGGGAACTAAACATGCACCCAAGGACACATGCATGTATATTTTTTCTAGCCATTTTGGTGAACTGGAGCATGTATTTGAGGTTCAGATTTGAATTATGGACATTAAATGCCTATGAAACTCAATTAGTGTATAAAAAGGCCAAACGAACCCTGAATAAGTTTAAATTTTAGCACAATTATCCTGTCATTCCATGTTTCCCATAAAAGAAAATACAAGGCGAAAAGAGGCAGTGATTACGTTTCGCCATAAGGGGAACACATTTCCCTATCGGAACCATGAGGCTTCTTTGAGAGAAGCTCTGGTTTGTAAGAGGTCTGTAATAAAGCTTGGCCCAAATTGGACAATATTTTTACCATGACATATATGCGCCATGACGTGACACCCTGCCAACTTTCATGACCCAAGGACACATGTATAATTTTTCTAGCCATTTTGGTGAATTGGAGCATGTATTTGAAGTTCAGATTTGAATTATGGACATTAAATGCCTAGGAAACTTAATTAGTGTATAAAAAGGCCAAACGATAGCCGTGTGCCTACCAAACTGTGGCTGATGCCGCGCGCGATCTGACTCATGCGGTCTGATTGGCCAGAACCCAAACCCCACGAACCATACCTCTGCACCGTTGGATGCTCCCAGATCGAACGACAACCCTCAACCCTTCGACAGCACATGCAGTACATGGGTAAGCACTATGTGCATGCGTCATGCTAGCTCACGCTTCCTTCTCTTGTACGTTTTCTAAACAGGCTACCGTTTCTCGCCACTCCTCTAATCAGTTTCCCACCTCTTCTCCCATCGGTTTCCCGCTACCAGTGCCAGTGCTCATTGAAGGCTAGGCGACGACACACCAGCCATCGCACACAGTTTCTAAAAGAACAAATGTGCGTGGTCGGAGGGAGTAGGTCCCATAGGGTGACCAGCGTGAAACGCCTTAAGGGCAAGGAGGAAATTCCTATCAGCAAGGTGCCGCTTCCCATCCGCTAGCCTAGTCGAATAAAACACAGAAGTTAAGCGTGCTCAGGCTGGACTAGTCCAAGGATGGGTTACCTCGTGGGAAGTTGCATATTATATAAACCTTGTTTTGCTAATTTGTAGACTATATTTTTATAGGTTATTTTTTTGCTGTAAAATCACCACGACTGCGCAAGCGCGAGCAAAATGGTGCACGTACTGGCTTAACCGTGTGTGATGCAAGTTCACTCTAAAATCACCACAATTGCGCAAGTGCGAGCAAATAGTGGAGGTACTGGTTTAACCGTGTGCGATGCAAGTGCGCTGTAAAATCACCACGACTATGCAAGCGCGAGCAAAATGGTGCAGGTACTGGCTTAACCGTGTGTGATGCAAGTGCGCTGTAAAATCACCACAACTGCGCAAGCGCGAGAAAACGGTGGAGGTACTGGCTTAACCGTGTGTGATGCAAGTGCGCTGTAAAATCACCACGACTGCGCAAGCTAAACGCGGGTGAGTTTATTTAGAAATTAGGACGAACCGTGTGCGATAGACCAACTAGCTAGAAATATAAAAATAAACTACCCGCCTTGAGCGTTGCAAAAGTCGGCGGTTCCGCCACTTTTCCTTATTATCATACACGCATATCCTTATTGGACCGTGCGCAATCTTGGGCACTCCCGCCCCACATCAATTCCTTTAGCCAAATTTTAGTAGCCGCCATACTTCAACTGTCGCCCACGCTCCTCCAGCACCGACCTTATAGTAAAATTGTAGTAGCCGAGGCATTTGAACTGTCGCCCTCCCTCGCCACCACCATCTCCGCCCACCATTACTAAAATTTTCACTAGCCACGGTGTATCTTCACACACCACAATCCCCCACCCCCACCATAGTCCCCCCACCCGCTCCCTCCCCCTCGAACCCTAGCCATGGATCTGTGCTCTTCCACAAAGGTTCTTCCACCATGGGTCCTTCCACCATGAGTTTGTGCTCTTCCAACTGGAAGGATCCCGTCCGTGAAATGTGAGGCAACATCCTATCAGCAAATCTTACCTTTTCTAGCTTGCCAACCCATACCCTTTGTTGTAGTAGCATTTGTCGTGTGGTGCTATAACTGTGTCGTGTTGACTTATTTCATTTATGCAAAAATGTATTGTTCAATAGGGCTATGTGATGTTTAAGTATGAGTTGTCCACTTCAGTTTCACGAATGGCTATATTTGGTTGTTTATAGTGACTAGATGCCTTGTTTATCTGTTTTTGGTTATTAGGTTGGTTGAAGTGAGCATTTTTCCAGTTATCGAGTCGATGCCTTGTTTATATGTTTTTTGTCTTAGTTTGGTTGCAGTGAGCATTTTTTTCAGTTATCAAGCAAATGCTTTTTCTATCTATATTTGGTTGTTAGGTTGCTTTTTTTAGCATTTGTCCAGTTTTCAAGCAGATGCCTTGTTTATCTGTATTTGCTTGTTAGGTTGGTTGTAGTGAGCATTTGTCTACTTTTCAAGCATATTCCCTGTTTTTCTTTATTTGCTTGTTAGGTTGGTTCCAGTGAGACTTTGTCCAGTTTTCAATAGCTATATTTGGTTGTTATACTGATCATTTATGCCTTGTTTATTTTAGTCATTCACAATGTGTTGTTCATTATGTGCAAGTTGGAACTGTGTTGCTTGACTGCATCAATACAAGTTTGAACGGCTATATTTGGTTCCAGTTATGCCTGGTGTAGTTAACTCATGCCCTTTATTTCAGTTTTACACATTTATCCAGTGATGTTTAAGCATTACCTATGTTCTATTCATTTTCAACAATACTAGTTTGAATTGCCATATTTGATGGTTGTTAAGCCTGCTGCCGGTAACATTGCCTTCCATTTTATATATGCTTTAACAACATGCTGAAACCAACACATTCAAGCTATCATTTGGAGATGATATTGTTTACCTTTGCTATATTTGTTTGATGTTAAGGTTGCCGTACTTATCATGCCTTTCCACTACTTATGCGGGACAACAACAGGAGTGGCCACCATTTTCCACCGAGGATAGCTTCATCCCTTGGCTTGTACTCCCCCGTTGTTCCATAATGTAGTGCATATAGATCCAGGCATGGACACCTGTTAGCTTCTAATATTGGCTTGTTGCTTGTAGGTACATATGCCCTTGGCAAGGATCCACGCATTGACCCTTTTTGTGTATGGGGCAATGAGATATTCATGAACATGCATCAAGTGAGGAAACTGATAAGGATTATTAGCAAAAATACACGAATGGTGGCAAGCAAATTATTTCTTTATGTTCTATCCAACACAACAGTGAGTTGTAGGATGGTAACTATAAACTCTATAGCCTTCTCTTTTTACTGCCCATAATGAGTTGTTAGACAACAATGTCTGGATCTTTTTTGTTCGCAGTGGTTCCCGGAGCAGTTCACTCAAGATTACCTTGCAAAGTACATGATTGGTGGACATGCAATGAAGGTTAAAGTATTTCATCCAGACTACAATGAGCATCGAGAAGTCGTAATGAAGAAAGTGAAGGATGGACGGGCAGCCATCACAAGGGGTTGTCCTAGAGTCGTGCGCGCATTACACATGGAGGAGGGCACAATATGGGCATTCCACTTCAGCTTCTCCAGCAACCAGAATGTCTTTCGCCTCTCTCTTTATAGTCTTTAGTACAACTATGGTTCATCATTCTTTACTTGGTGTTTCTGTAGTTCTTCAGTATATGTACCTGTGCAGCGAATAATGCATTCGTGGTTGAACCTATATTTGTAACAAATCTGGTTGGATATGAAATAAGTGATTGCCTACTTTCAAATTCAAAAATGTGATTTTTAAATTAGGGATTACACTGCACACGGTTTGCAAAAGCAAAACGTCTGCAATAGACGTGGAGATCAGACACGTTTCTAGGATCCACTACGTGTGCGATCAATCTCCACCTCACACACGATCAGGCAGGAAAAAACATGTGTGATCAATCTCCAGTGCACACACGATCAGCCAAGAAAAAATGTGTGCGATTAACAACAGCATCGCACATAGTTATTTCTTATTAAATTTTGGCGATAGTCACCTTATCACACATGCTTCAAAATTATTGTCTGTTTGTGATGTTGTGCGCATCGCAAACGTTTGGTACTTCTTGGATTAACTGTGTGGGATGTACATACTAATGGAAACATATTCCTTGGATGGACTGTGTGGAATGTACATACGAACGGGAACGTTTAGCGGGGGCTGACTGTGTGGGACGTACTTACGAGCGGAAATGATTTTGCCTGTATAATTGTATTTTTTAGCACTACTATACGTATAACCGTATTTGCTCACTCGCCGGTCGCACACGATCTCATTTTGCCGAGCGTGTGTGCCAGGAGGGCATATCCCAGACGGTTTCTGGGTAGTGTGGGAAGGACCCCCCTATTTCCCACACTCACTTGGCGACGGTTCCAAATGTCGTCGCGGAAAGGGGTTAAAAACCGTTTGTACCAGTGATAAGCGAGATAACTGCACAAGGAGCAGCAGACACCCGGGACCCAGCAGCATGCGCATTATTTTTTTTCGGGATGGAGAAGGGTATCAATTGGGTTGTGCAGGAGCTGTGGCCCGTCTAGCACAAGCTTTTCTTTCATATGTTTACACATGACCATCCCAGTTTTTTTTCCTTTCTGAAAATGGCTAGCCCAGCTATTTTTGTTTTTTGCAGAATAACCAACGTAGGCCTACTTGCTTTTCTACGCCCTGCTGGGCCAGAAATCTTTCAAGACGAGGAGGGATGCATTTGGGCTTGCCCAGAAAATGAGCTATAAGTAATAAGAAATGGGCTATAAGTAATAATAAATGGGTTGTAAAATAAAAAAAATACAACAAACAGGCAATTAGTTCCAAAATACTTTTTCTTTCGGATTTTGATATTTTAAATTTCATTGTTTTTGTTTGGGTAAAATTTCATTGGATTTAAATTAAGGTTTTTTTAGTTTTTAAATTAATTTGAATGTGGCTAGAAATTTTGGGCTATATGCTATTTGGGACATATTTGGAGGCTGACTTGTGGGTCTACTAGGTTGACGTGTACGAAAGGTTTTGTCAACTTAGTCCACAAATGATTCTAGCAGAAGTGACCGTGGGATGTCAATCCAACGACCATGTTGCTTCTTCAATATCTGATCTTCTTGCTCCATCCGCCCAAACCAGCGCCGGTGGGACTGCCTGCTCCTGCCTCCCATGGTCGGCTGTGCTGCCACACAGGCTGCACCACCCCACCCTACTCCATCGCCGGCCAGGCCATTCCTCTACTCACCCACACCTCCTGCTATTTTCTGGCGACGGCAGCCGAACCAATAAACCCTCGTACTCCCCACCGCATGGGCAACCATTGCCGAGTCTTCCCCGGCTCCAGGTCATTCCCTTCCTAGGACTCACCGTCATCCACTGCCATGGTGCTCTCGGCACGGCGTGGTCAACGTGGTCAATGAACGACATCCATCGGAAGAGGACTATACGTGGAGCAGCTAACAGCTGGGTCCACGGCCGCACACAAGGAAGTGCCTCCTTATTACGTGCAAAATAATTATTCCTCCACCTGACAGCTGGGACCCACCGGAAGGGCCTATGTATTTCGTGAAAAGAAGTTCCTCCCGCTGACAGCTCGGACCCACCAGCTATATCTTCGCACAGAAGGAAGTGCCTCCTTATTACGCACAAAAAGAGAATACTCCCCCTGCTAGCTGGGACCTACCATAGTGGGAGGCTGACTTGTGGGCCTACCAAGTTGACACAGACGGAGGGCTTTGTCAACTTAGTCAATATGAACGATTCTAGATCCAGTGACCGTACAATGTCCATCCAACGGCCGTAGTGCTTCTTCAACCTCTGGTCTTCTTGCTCCAGCCACCCAAACCATCACTGGTCGTGCCACCTGCTCCTGCCTCCCGTGGCCGGCTCTGCTGCCGCGCAGGCCTCGCCGCCCCACTCTACTCCAACCTCTGGCCAGGCCATCCCTCTACTCACCCACAACACATGTTATTCTGCGGCGACGACATCCTCACACTACAACAGAATCAGTCAACCCTCATACTCCTCTCCACGTGGGCATCCACTACCGCGTCTTCCTCGGCTCCGCCTCATCCCCTTCCTAGGCCTCACTTCCACCACCTTGGTACTCTCGGAGCGGCGTGGTCAATGTGGTCAAGGAATGACTTCCATTGGAAGAGTACTGTACGTGGAGAGGCCGATAGCTTGGTCCACGGCCACAACAGAGAAATGCCTCCTTATTATGCGCAAAATAATGATTCCTCCACCTGACTGTAGGGACCCACCGGACGGGCCACCGTATTTCGTAAAAAAACCATTTCCCCCCTGACTGTTGGGACCCACCAGCTACATCTTCGCACACAAGGAAATGCATCCTTATTACGGGCAAAAAATGATTCCCCTGATAGCTGGGACCCAGTAGCTATATCTTCGCACGCAAGGAAGCGCGTCCTTATCCTCCCTGACAGCTGGGACCCACCCGGTCAAAGCGTTCGTAGCTTGTGTGTCTTGTCGCGAACGTATTCGTACATACTGGTCGATCGGTCCCTTTGCAAAGATGAACCATGGCCGAGTAAGTAGCAGCACATGTTATAGTAGAGCCCCCACGTAGCAGTTCAGACTGTCCCGTCTAAACCATGTACACGTACATACAGCCACACGCCAAAAAATACAGCCATGTACGTACATATGAGCGGGGTCTCGAAACGCGTACTCGCGCGTACGGATGGCCAGGGCTCGTGTACATGGAGGGGCAACGGACGACAGCGATATTATCATGTTCATCTTCAGCTAACCGGCTGGGTCGGAAAGGAGGAAACAACGTCATGTTTGCCAGGAGCCAAGTGATTGGGCCGGAACACGTCATGTTCATCGGGAGGCAATAGACTGGGTTGGAATGCATCGTGTTCATCGGGAGCCAACCGGCTTGGACGTAACAGCCAAAAAGAGGCTAGCGTACCGCAGATCGGAGTAAACGACCTTCTGTTCGACCACCTACGATCGAAACAGGATCCTGTTCACCGGGAGGGATCTCGCCTGCCGCAAAACGGAGGAAACAGACTTCTCTTCGACCTCCTATGGTCGAAACGGGGTCCTGTTGATCGGGAGGGGTGTGGCGTACCGCAAAATGGAGGAAACATACTTCTCTTCGACCTCCTACGGTCAAAACGGGGGCCCTGTTCATTGGGAGGGGTGTGGCGTACCGCAAGACGGGACTCCACGGGCTACTGTTCATCCACCGTCTACTGCCTCGCTCCAGCCTCCACAGGCTACTGTTCATCCACCGTCGACCTCCTCCAACCTCCACCTATTACTGTTCATCCACGGCGTCTCCCTCCTGCCTCCACCAGCTACTGTTCATCCATGGGCTCCCGTTCATCCAGCCTCCACCGGCTACTGTTCAGCCACCCCTCCACGGGCTACTATTCATCCAACCCTCCACTGGCTAATGTTCAACAAGCCCTCCACGGGATCCTATTCAGCCACCCTCAACCGACTTGGTCGGGGACCTGTTCATCCAGCGGCAACGACCTCTACCCCCACGGTGTCCTGTTCATCCAAACCCCACCGGGAACTGTTCATCCAACCCCAACAACGCTCACTGTTCATCAAGAGGCACCAGGTTCGATCGGCTTCAGTTTGCAGCAGTAGAGAAGGAATCGCTTGATCGGGTTCAGCTAACAGCCAGGGATCAATCGATCACTCGGGTTCAGTTAACAGCCATGGATCAATCGATCGCTCGGGTTTAGTAAAACGTAGCCAGTGCAATCGCTCGGGTTCAGTAGGCGAAAGCCTCACTCGGATCAGCTAGAGCCCAATGCCTCGCACCCACGCGCGTATGTGTACGAGATAAATGCACAATCCCTTAGTGCATCGCTTGGCCCCGACCACCCACCATAACCGGGAACTCCCTGATATATTCCTCGCCCTCGCTTCTACCACAGTTTTTTGCGTCATGGACGACCCAAAGAATGTCATGCAGCTACGTCTCCGGCCCGCCCAAGACGAAAATCCCATTTTCTGTCATGATTTTTTGTCATAGAAGTAGGATCCCACCACATCTATGATGACACCGTGTTTTGTCACAATTATCCTCATAGAAGTGTCACGGATGTGTCTATTCTTTGTAGTGTAGGTAGATTAAACGAAAAGTCTATGTGGGTAGACTGAGGAGTGGTACATGTTCGTGTACGTGCCCATCCTTCTAGCGCTACATGTGCCACTGGCTAGTTGAGGTCACTCTTTCGAATCACCTTGGCAAAAACTTTTACCATTCCCTTTTATTTCTGCACCCCTCCTGACAGGTGGGACCTATGCAAACGGATATAAAAAATGTGTCGTAGCTGGTTCGGATGGATATTGGCATGTGCATGGGAGACACACCATTTCTGGTTAAGAAATATGCCATTATCCTCAAAAAAGAAAAATCCCTTCTTCGTGCTTCCGCATGCACGAGAATTTGGTTCTGCTTGCAATATGGCGTGGAGGATGAAGTGAACCCAGAAGCATGCTAGCACGGAGACATGCACACGACCATCATCGAAGCGAGGCCTAAGCTTTTCAAGACACCCTGCTTGCTGCTATCTGGTCTTTCGAGATTTACTCACCATGATACGGAGGCGTACATGATGCCCCTCGACTTCAATCCGACCTCCATTAGCCGAAACTTCTTTGCAGGTATGTAGTGGGTCGCCGTACATCATTTCCCTCGGCTTCGATCCGATCACCATCGCCAGAAACTTCTTGCTAGGTATGTACGGGGTAGGCATGAACTCCCACTAGATGGATGCCGTTAGAGAAGACGGGAGAAAGTTGGTGCTCATGAACTTCCAGAGATTATCCTTCTTCCGTTGGATTATATATAGGGTTTTACCGTCGCAGTCCAAGTCATCTAGATTACCACGTCAGTTGGAT
Source organism: Triticum aestivum (assembly GCF_018294505.1). NCBI lineage: Eukaryota > Viridiplantae > Streptophyta > Magnoliopsida > Poales > Poaceae > Triticum > Triticum aestivum. The sequence goes on from NC_057813.1 coordinate 483,298,690, forward strand.
GAACCTTGTTTTGCAGAAGATTGTAATCTGCCAAGTTCCCACATGACATGCAGATTACGCAGACTTCAAGCTAGTTGCCTTGTTTGGCTGCGAACTCACCTTAGACTGGTGCCCTCTTTAGCTGGAGACAACTCAGCTCGCAGTGGATCGTCAAAGCTGATACACACTTCTGTGATGTTATTGAACAAAATGGCATCATCTACGCGATCGACAAAGCAGATGGCACCACGTATTGCTAGAACGACGTGTGTAAGTTATTTTCGTCTGATGTTAATGATAGTGCCATGACACTGTTTGAAATTTTTGTGATGATTGACATATTCCTGTTTGAGCAGAATTTGAGTAGAACTATGGCAATGTATTAGAGCCCCGTAAATCAGCTATATTTGGAATGAGTTAATTCATGCGATTGTGACCATGTCATTACATCCAATTTGTACCCTTGAATAATCAAACAGTTAGGAAGAAATGGATATTCTCCTTATTTTATAGTAATCTATATACTACTAAACATGAGTGTGCATCAATATCCATGTTAGTTTCCTCATTTTCATGATGTAGAAACATGCATCACAATGTTGGTTTCATCTAACCATACATTAGTGAAGTAAATGTGCATATGGAGAACTCTATATTTGGAAGTAGTGAAATCTTGTAATGCTTACCATGTGTACATACCTATATTCGCCCTTCAGCAATCAATGGCTAGAATAATATCCTCACGAAAATTTGCCCATAGAACATGAGTATATAACAATGCATGGTCTGTTAGTTTGCTTGAAGAATTTGTTTGTGAGGACATAACATGATTACATAACATGCATGGCATCGTAGTTTCCTGTGAAGAATCGATTGCGAGATAACATGAGTATCACCATGCATGTCACTTCTATATTTTTGAACCCAGTATACATTTCCTTGTATTTTCCTCTCAGCTCCAACATGGACATATCAATGTTGTTTCTTGCATTATCCTACTCATACTCTGAACAATGCTGATCTTACATTAACAATGCCTATCATTTTTGATATGATGCAGTGTCCCTACAGTTACTGCCCTTTGTAATCACACCACCTTTGCCAAAAACTGGGAAGCACAACTGGTTCCTCGCTCGATCAGACAACGGTAAAAGACTGATGATCATTCGCACTCATGAGCCAGAAAAGTAAGATTGCAAAAACCCCACTGTGTACAAGCACCGTGAAATACGTGAGTATCCGGACAGTGGTTTTTAAGTCTATGAGCAGGATACCAGCTTGTTGGGGCCTTCAAGATTTTTGAGTTGGAGGCGGGTAAACAGCCTTGGTTCACACTCTCTATTTCTCGGACTCAATTATCCGATTAACCAGGAGATCACCATTGGCAAGGACCTTGATGGCAGAGAGGATTTGTTTGCTATGGAAAATTGTGTCTATGCGACGAGCCCTAGGACTTCGGGAGCAAACTCACCTGATTGTCAACGATATAGCCTGCAGCCAAAAGAAGGTGAGAATGACAAATGCATCTGGATTAACTTTGATCCTTGGATGTCTCAAGTCCGACAGGCAGTGATGAGGTTCAAGCCTTTGGGTTGATAGGTAATTGGGCTATTGTGTCGAAAGGGTGGAGTACTGGTGTCTCCAGATCACTGGTGGCTAAAGCGGGGCTGCAAATTATGATGGTGTTGGATCATCTCTCTTCGAATGACTTGTTGTCTTTACTGCTTGTTCTAGATGGGTAGTTCTCTCTTTTGTTATGCATATTCCTTGTCATTCGGTCATCCTCATCTATGTCACTCTTACTTTGTAATAGTTGCCTCTATTTAGAATGTCATTCTCATCTAGATCATGAGAGTCTGAGCGCTGCAGATGGGTGCGTTTTGGTGGTGTAGCAAGACTTCTTATGAACTATCATGTCTTGCTGTTTATGTCAGTAGTAGTCACTAGTCAGTGTTTGAATGTTTTATATATCGTTGTTTCGAACTGTTTATTGTCTCGAACTACTGGTGGGCTAAATGAGGGGATCACCATTCTCCGGTGTTCAGAGTATATCTCCTTCTTTCAAGTTATAATTCGAGCTCAGTGTCTTTTCGATAACGTACACTTGTTTGCGCCAGTGATGTGTCATTGAATGTGGGCCAAGTAGTCACGCAATCCCAAACAGGTCAATTATGACTCTCAGGCCGGGCTCTCAAGAAATCCTAAAAACAGTCCAGGCTCTCAAAAAAGAAAGAAAAAGGACTCATAGGCCAACATGTGGGTGCCACCGGTGTTTTCGTGCACTTGCGCGCCGAGAGCATATTGGCGCGTCTTCAAAATTCATGCTACCTTTTCATCCCCAATCTCCCGCCCCTTCCTCACCTCTAGAATCTCGATTCCTACTCCAGCTCCCCTAAATCCTCCACATGTACTCCTTGTACTCAAGCGCACTATCATGTCGCGGGTCAACGCGGATCTCCAAGCCAGAGATCCTGAGGTCCGTCCTGCCTTCAGGCGCTGCGTGTTGTCGCTCAACAGTAGCATGGCGGCGCTTGACGACCAGTTTGTCGGCAAAGTGTTGATGGTAACCATCAACAGCGACCGGCGTCCTGTCTCACTGGACGACCTTGTCAAAGCTCTTGGCATTATGCACGGCATCCAAATAAGTTACTTGCTTGTCGAAGTCTGTCCACCATTGGCTGATTTCTTCGTTAGGTTCCGGTCAACTTTCGAATGCAGTCGTGTGTTTATCTTCCCGGTGTTTGTTCTGCGATGGTGCACTGGTGAGCTTTGATCGGTGGCACCTAGGATGGGGCTCGGTGCCCTCTGAGCTTGAGTTTTTAACAAAGCTTACCTTCCACAGCATGCCTCGACGTGCTTGGAACAACGAGTCCATTAATGAGCTTATCAACGACCTTGGAGGTGAGCTCGTAAGTATGTTTGTTCCTCCACACAACTGGGTTCTGGCGATTATGGCATGTATGAAGAAGTCATCCACCATACCGAAGGTGATTGGTGTTGAGATACCGGTGCAGGAACTGGGGTTAAACTATTCATCGCCACCAAGGCCGTCGCGGACCACGTTAGGGAAGTACCTGTATCGAGTGTTCGTGCATGTCGAAGAAGTGGGCAATCCATCAACCGAAGTCCTATCGCCGCCGCTGGTGCCAGGTTCCATCGATGACGTCCATTATAGGAGTCAACGTGAGACTTTCCCCGTGTTGCTCAGAACGATGGATGGCACATGGCCTACTCCATCGAGCGGCGGAGGCCACTGCTTCTTTGGGAGTAGAAGCAGGGCTGGCTGCCTAGATGTGCTCTAATTTGAGCTATCGGTGTCAGATACTAGTTAAATCCGAGCTATCGGTGTGAAGCATTGATATGCCAGTACATTTGATTGTGACTGTTCTATTTTTCTACCTGAACTTTTTTAGAAAGGGTTGTACGTCAACTTAATGTGCTAGCAACACTTATTGTGTTGTATGTCTGTTTTCTTTGCACGTCATTCAAGATATTTCCCCGTAATTGATAAAGACGATGAACCATTATGTACGAGTTCGTTGGTTTCAACATAGCCCTACCCGTAGCGATCCACTGCTTCCACCCTAATTGTGCCGCCTGTGTGAATTTTTTGTGTGCAAGTTTAGTGTGCTATGATGTTCTATATGATTGTGTCAACTATATAAGTTTTTACTGAGCATCAGCAATGCATATGGCTGAAAGATGTATTTACGAGCATAGGCTGATGGGTATCTCTCTCTCTCTCTCACAGACACGCACACACACACACACACACGTGGGACTCGTTGAATTATTTCTTCGCTCGACAACTTTTAATTAGGTTCCACTGTACTCTAAATTTTTTCTTAAGTTATTAATTGAGCTCAGCGACTTCAAAAAGTTGTACATAAGCCTTTTTGGGCCTTTCCGGCATCGTTGAATATGGGCTGAGTAGCCATGTAAAGTTGTACTGTATTACACTCGCCTTTTTTGAACATTAGCAATGGACCTGGGCCGACAATTGTACACAATATCCTAAAACAAGCGCAGCCTAGCCTATCTTTCTTTTAATAAAATACACATACCAGTTCATTTTTTATATAATAAGATTACCAAGCCCAACTTAATTTTTTAATAATATTTGTATCTCAATATTATTTTTATACGAAATGCTCAGTCCAGGCCATCATTGTTTTTTCACCCATCCTAGAAAATGGGTCCATTTCTACTAAAATCAAATGACTTGTAAGTTGTCAGAAATGATAAATGCGCTACATGTACGCAATATTATTTTTCACCTAGCTCAGTAAATAGGTGTATTCAAATAAATAATCAAATGCGCTGAAATTATCATAAATAGTATTTATTTTTGAGAAACAATTATCATAAATAGTAAATCGGCTATTATTATTATTTTTATTATTAACCAGCCCTGGAAATAGATTATTTTTTGAGTCAAAGCCCAGGAAATAGATGTATTAGCAAAAAAATGAAATGGGTTGTAAAACCTAAATAAATGGGCTGCATTCCGCCACAGCTTTCAAAGCTGACTTTGTTGGCCCGCTAGATGAAGCCTGCGCAAGTGTTGTCCATTTAGTGAAAAAATGATTTAATGGTCTAAAACAAAGGGTCAACAAATTATTCTGATATTTGTAGTCGTTGGATTGACATCTAACGGCGATCCTGCTTCTTCAATCTCTGATCTAGTTGCTCTTGCTCCAGCCGCCAAAACCATCGCCGACTGGAGCGCCTGCATCTGCTTCCCGTGGTCGGCTGTGCTGCCGCGCAGGCCTCACCGCCCCACTCTACTCTCAATGGTGGCAAGGTCATACCTGTACTCACTGACACCTTCTGTTATTCTCTGGCGAAGGCAGCCTCACCTGGTAGCCGAACCAGTCCCTCGTACACCCCTCCGCCAGGGACTTTAGTGCCCCTTGTTCCATGACTCCAGATCGTTCCCATCTTAGGCCTCACCACCGTCCACCGCGTTGGTGCTCTCGGCGTGGAATGGTCAACATGGTCAAGGAATGCCTTCCATCGGAAGAGGACTGTACATGGAGAGGTTGACAGCTGGGTCCATGGCCGCAGCAAGGAAGTGCCTCCTTATTATGCACAAAATAATGATTTCTCCACGTGGCAGCAGGACCTACCAGAAGGGCCTCAAAAAAAATGTTCCCCTGATAGCTAGGACCCACCAGCTACATCTTCGTATGCAAGGAAGTGCATCTGTATTACAGGCAAAAAATGATTCTTCCCCCTGACAACTGGGAACCACCAGCTATATCTTCGCAGGGAAGGAAGTGCCTCCTTAGCCTCCCTAACAGCTGGGACCCATGAGCTATATCTTTGCAGGGAAGGAAGTGCCTCCTTATCTTCCCTGATAGCTCGGACCCACCGGGTCGAACCGTACATCGGGTTGTCCGTCTGGTCATGATCATGTACCTACATACTGGTCGATCGGTCTCTCTGCAGTGATGAACCGTGTCCGAGTAAGGAGATGCACGTGTCGTAGTACAGGCACGGACGTAGCATGTCATGCAGTCCCGTCTATATATATCGTGTACACGTACATACAGCCACGCTGCAAGAAATTAAATATGGCTACGTACGTACATAAGGGCGGGGTCTCGAACGCGTTCTCGCGCATACATATGGGCAGAGCTCGTGTACATGGAGAGGCAACAGATGGCAACGAGGTCGTCCTATTCATCGGCAACTAACCGACTGGGTAGGAATGGAGGAACAAACATCGTCTTCACGGAGAGCCAAGTGACTGGGTCGGAATGCATCCTGTTCATTGGGAGCGAAGCCACTGGGTCGGAACACATCATGTTCATCGGGAGCCAACCGGCTTGGACAGAACAGCCGAAACAAGGTCTAGTGTACCCCAGAACGGAGGAAACGGGCCTTCTGTTCGACTGTGTACGGTCGAAACGGGGTCCTGTTCATCGGGAAGGGTCTAGAGTATCGCAAAATGGTGGATACGGACTTCTGTTCAAGCTCCCGGTCGAAACGGGGTCCTGTTGATTGGGAGCGGTGTGGCATACCGCAAAACGAAGGAAACAGACTTCTCTTCGACCTCCTATGGTTGAAACAGGGATCCTGTTCATCGGGAGGGGTGTGGCGTACCGCAAAATGGGACTCCACGAGCTACTATTCATCCACCGTCGACTTCCTCCAGCCTCCACCTGCTACTGTTCGTCCATCGTCTCCAGCCTCCACCAGACACTGTTCATGCAGCCTCCGCCAGCTTTAGTTCGACTAGCCTCCATGGGGTCCTATTCATCCACCCGCAACCGGATGGGGTGTGTGGTGGCCTCTTGGGCTCCTGTTCATCCAGCGGCAACCGCGTACTATATACCATGGGGTCATGTTCATCCAGTGGCAACCGCCTATACACACGGCCGGGTTCCTGTTCATCCAACCCCCGCCGGAACTTTTTCATCCACAGCCAACCCAACCGGCTCGACTCAGACCATGTCTTAACTCGTTCTACCTATCACGCACGTGCAGCAACAACATGCACTGTTCATCCAGAGGCAACCCAATGGGCTAGCTACATCTCGCATGGGGGGTCGATCGGCTTCAATAAGCATGCAGCAGCAGCGATCCATCGGGTTCGGTTAGCAGCATAGGAGTCTTGGTCGGGTTCAGTTAGGAACGAAGGGATCAATCAATCGTCTTCAGTACACAGCAGCAGGAGATCGCTCGGGTTCAGTTATAGCGACACGGCTCGCACCACATGCGCGTACGAGAGAAACACGCAAACCGCACTGCATCGCTCGGCCTCGACCACCCACCATAACTGGGAACTCCCCGATGTTTTCCTCGCCCTCGTTTGTACCATGATTTTCATTGTCATGGACGGCCCAAAGAATGTCATGCAGGTGCGTCTCCGTCCCGCCCAGGACGAAAAGCCCATTTTTTTCATGATTTTTTGTCATAGAAGTAGGAGCCCACCACATCTATGATGATACTGGGTTTTGTCATAATTATCCTCATAGAAGTGTCATAAGCATGACAGAAAAACATTCGTTCGGACCAAAATATCACGGATGTGTCTTTTTTTGTAGTGATACATCATTAATTTGCCTAATATAGAAAGATGAGGAAAGAAATCCCCTTTGACGTATATGCTGCATGTAGCACCATTTATCCAAATGTAGCAATATATAGTATATGTTCAAGAAAGTAGGCCATGCCAACCGATGTAGAGTGAGATTGAACATATCATGCGCATCCCGAAGTCAACTGGTACGGTGAGATGGAAATCCACAGATGTCTAGCCGAGGCCGCAAAGTCTTGATGTGTCCACGCATGGTACACTCTCTATGAATGAAAGACAACCCTTGAATTAGCTCGAATAAAAATGAATCCACGGCGATTTCGGCCGAGTGCTTGAAGGAGGCAGATGAAATGGGATAACAAATGAGAGAATATCTCAGTAAATTAGTTACCTTGTTGTCCATGAGAAAAAAAAACTCAATATTGCGGATTCCCCAATCGGGCGGAGCTGGGTCAACCGCGAGCAGCGTCGAAAAAGTTGATGGCAATAGGCAGCAGCAAGCAGAAATGGCGAAATGCAGTGGGGCTTGCCGGCAGCCTGGCGGCGTGATACGTCTCCATCGTATCTACTTTTCCTAATGCTATTGCTCTTGTTTTGGACTCTAATTTGCATGATTTGGATGAAACTAACCCAAACTGACGTTGTCTTCAGCCGAACTACCTTAGTGTTATTTTGGTACAGAAATTAAAGTTCTTAGAATTGGACTGAACTTTTTGGAGAATTATTTCAGAATAAATAGAAAATATTGGAACCAAGACCCACTGGAGGGGGGCCTGGCTGCCCACAAGACACCAGGGCACGCCACCCCCCTCTTGCACACCCTGCTGGGTGGTGGGGCCCTCGGGGCTCCGCTGACCCTAATTCCAACTCTATAAATTCCTATTTACGGAGAAAAAAGAGGAGAGGAAGTTTCATCACGTTTCATGACACGGAGCCGCCGCCACCTCCTGTTCTTCATCGAGAGGCCAGATCTGGAGCCCATTCGCGGCTCGAGAGAGGGGAATCTTCGGTCTTCATCATCACCAATTCCATGATGCTCCCCACCGAGAGTAAGTAATTCTTTTGTAGGCTCGCTGGTCGGTGAGGGTTGGATGAGATTCATCATGTAATCGAGTTAGTTTTGTTAGGGCTTGATCCCTAGTATCCACTATGTTCTGAGATTGATGTTGCTATGACTTTGTTGTGCTTAATGCTTGTCACTAGGGCCCGAGTGCCATGATTTCAGATCTAATCCGTTTATGTTTTCACCATTATATCTATGTTCCAGATCCGATCTTGCTAGTCATATGCACCTGCTATGTGTTATGATCCGTAAACCCAGGGTGATAGCAATTGGGATACTTTCCGGTGATGACCGTAGTTTGAGGAGTTCATGTATTCACTTGTGTTAATGCTTTGTTCCGGTTCTCTATTAAAATGAGGCTTTAATATCCCTTAGTTTCCTTATGGACCCTGCTGCCACAGGAGGGTAGGACAAATGATGTCATGCAAGTTCTTTTCCATAAGCACATATGACTATTTACAGAACACATGCCTACATTAGATTTATGAACTGGAGCTAGTTCTGTGTCACCCTAGGTTACGACTGTTATATGATGAATATCATCCAACGAATTCACCGATCAAATGCCTACAAGTTTTCCACATATTGTTGTTGCTAAGATACTATTGCTATTGCTATTGTTACAACTGCTACAAAACAGTTACTGTTGTTACCGTTACCATTGTTACTGTTACCATTGCTATCAAATTATCATATTACTATGCTACTGATCACTTTGCTCCAAATATTTAATATCCATGTGTGGTTGAATTGACAACTCAACTGCTAATACTTACAAATATTTTGTGTCTCCCCTTGTGCCTAATCAATAAATTTGGGTTGAATACTCTACCCTCGAAAACTGTTGCAATCCCCTATACTTGTGGGTTATCAAGACCATTTTCTGGCGTTGTTGCCGGGGAGCATAGCTATATTTTTTGAGTCACCTGGGATATATATATTTATCACTATGAATTATCTGAAAGATACAAGAACCAAGATCGTTCCCTCTAAGACAAGGGAGGTAAGGAACTGCCATCTAGCTCTACACTTGATTCACCTTTTGTTATGAATAGACTTGCAACACCACCACATGCTATTAATCCTGATATGTTGCAAGTTATTGATGATGCTACTTCTGCTACGAATGATGCTTATGAGGATGCTAGTACCTTGCTTGAATTTGTTGATGAACAAATTGCTAGAGCTAAGGAAATTGAGCATGCTGAAATTACTCAAACTGATGAAGTCTTTGAAACTGAAAATTATGAAACACCTATTAGACCTAGCTCTCCTAGAATTGAAATGCCTAGGATACCTAAGGGTTATATTATGGATGTAGAGGTAGCTAGAGAATTTCTTGCTTGCAAGGATAGAGATGGTCTTAAGAAGTTATTATGCAAGTTGAAAGAAAAATCTTTGAATGCTAGAATGCAATATGATCCTAAGTTTTCTACTTCACCTATCTTTATTACTGATAAGGATTATGAATTCTCTGTCGATCCAGAGTTAATTACTTTGGTTGAATCTGATCCTTTCCATGGCTATGAAATTGAAACTATTGTGGCACATCTTACTAAATTAAATGATATAGCCACCCTATTTGCTCATGATGAAAAAAATCGCTACTACTATATCCTCAAGCTATTTCCTTTCTCACTAAAGGGTGATACTAAGATATGGTACAATACTCTTGCTCCTGGTTGTGTGCCTAGTCCCCAGGATATGATTTATTACTTCTTTGAAAATTATTTTCCTGCTCATAAGATACATGCCGCCTTACAAGAAATATTTAACTTTGTGCAAATTGAAGAAAGAGTCTCCCACAAGCTTGGGGGAGGCTTCTCCATTTTCTTGATGCTTTGCCGGATCATCCTCTTAAGAAAAATGAAATACTTGATATCTTCTATAATGGACTAACCGATGCTTCTAGGGACTTCCTAGATAGTTGTGCTGGTTGTGTTTTTAGGAAACGAACTGTTGAACAAGATGATGATTATTGAATAATATAATGAAGAATTATGATGATTGGACACTTCTTGAACCACCGCCTAGACCCACTCAGAAGAAGAGGGGTATCTTATTTCTCAGTCCTGAAGATATGCAAGAGTCAAAGAAATGTATGAAGGAAAAAGGAATTAAAGCTGAGGATGTTAAGAATTTACCACATATTGAAGAAATACATGGCCTTGACACACCACCACCACGGGTGGTAGAGGTAAACTCTTTAATGAAATTTGATGAAGGTGGCATCCCTTACAATAAACATCCTAGTCAATGCTTATATGAATTTGACAACTGTATTAGGAAACAAGGTCACTTCAATGTAAACGTTATGAAATAGTTAAAACAAAATTCTGATGTTGTTAGTGTACTTAAGTCTGGCCCCTTTTGTACCCCTTGTGCACAGGCAGTTGGAGCAGCACCCGTGGCGAGGCTTGACGGGGCAGTAGAAGGCAAGAGACAATACTACCAAGGCAGCATTCAAGCTAGTGAATAGAGAACAGAAGACAAGCTGGGCCCCCAGCAAGACCCTTGCCGGGATGGCTCACGAAGGCCCGACAAGATCCTTGCCAGGGTAATTTGCGAAGCACCAAGAAGGCCACCACCCTTGAGGCTGAGAGCTCTGACACCATCGACAATGTCAAGACCAAGACTCGGGGGTACATGCGTAGTAGCATGCAGATCTTTGTGAAGACTGGTGGCATGCAGATCTTTGTGGAGACCAGAGGGCGAAGTCCCCAGCAAGGCTCCTGCCGTGGATGACTGCGAGGCCCCGACAAGGCCCTTGCCGGGGACAACTGCAAAGCCACAACAAGGCTCGCACACGACAAGGTTCTGCCACCCCACGGCCGTTCCAGCACAATAACCAATCTGCCAACTAGGCAAGCACCTGCGTGGTGGCATGAAAATCTTCGTGAAGATCCTATCACCGCTCCAGCACAGCGGCTAGCCAGTCAGCTTGGCGTTGCATGCCTCGTCAGCCTGGATATGTGTCGAGACGGGATGAGGTAGCGACGGACGGGACGATCTCTATTACCATCCCTGATAAAGTTGGAGGGCACGTAAGCAGGTCATTTTATGCATTTGTCCTACAAGGTCAATGATAAGCACGTACACTGTAGCTACTTTACACCTCCTGTGTGCCACTGTGGCAACCCCTTTGGTTGTATAAAGGCCCAAGGCGTACTGGACAAGGATTCGAATGTTTGGACCAGACATGCATAGTGGCTAGTCAAGGTTCAAGAACACTAAATACACACTCAAAGCAGGACTAGGGTTTTCCGCTCCTCAGCGGCCCGAACCTGGGTAAAAATCCTTCATGCTGATCACTAGACCCGTTCTTTGTGCAATCCTCTCTCCCTACCAACCGTAGAAGGGATCCTCGTGATCCCATAGGTTTCGTTTCCCTGACATCTTTGGCGCACCATGTAGGGGAACAGGTTGTGCAAATCTGGTCTGGTAGTTAGTACGTCAGTTTATTCATCACCATGGTTTCGAAGAAGAAGATGATCACGGTGATCGGTTCATCTAGAGCCGGTCTGCCCATGCCAGCACGGACGGGCGACGGGGTAGACGCTGGTGGCGGAGGAGATCAAGACTATCCACATCATTCTGGTACCAGGAGCTAGGAGAGCAGCATCGTCTGCAACCACGACGACAATCCGCACGCCGCCGCCTCCAAGGACGGACCCGTGTTGCCTACGCGCGATGCGGGGACCTCCAAGGTAAGGAAGACAACCCCGCCAACACATGCACCGCGGCCCTCCCAGGTCATGCGCGACGAGCAGCACTGGGATGTTGGTGACCCAGGGCATCGCCGCGGTAAGAGACCTTAGCATCATTCTCGAGATGTGCAGGGCAGACATGCATGCCAAGGTGCTGGTGAAAAAGGTGCGCGACTGCGGAACCATGATGGAGATCCTTCTAACGCAGTTAGAAGTCCGAGCACCTCCCGTTCCTCGCGTTTGTTGCTGCCACCCAGGCAAGCAGAAGCACTGGCACGAGCACAGCTACTCCTCGACTTTCCTTCTGCTACGAAAAATCAAGAAGAGTGGAGGGTGATAACCCACAAGTGTAGGGGATAATTGTAGCCTCTTTCGATAAGTAAGAGTGTTGAACCCAACAAGGAGCTAAAGGTAGAACAAATATTCTCTCAAGTCCTATCTGCCACTGATACGACTCTACGCACGCTTAGTGTTCGCCTTACCTAGAACAAGTATGAAACTAGAAGTACTTTGTAGGTGTGACAAGATAGGTTTGCAAGATAATAAAGAGCACGTAAATATAAACTAGGGGCTGTTTAGATAAAGAAGCAATAAAGTAAATATAACGAGTGTGGAAAAGTGGTGGTAGGAGTTGTGAAATTTTCCGTAAGCAATTGACTACTTTACTAGACCGATAGCAAGTTTTATGTGGGAGAGGCATAAGCTAACATACTTTCTCTTCTTGGATCATATGCACTTATGATTGGAACTCTAGCAAGCATCCGCAACTACTAAAGATCATTAAGGTAAAACCCAACTATAGCATTAAAGCATCAAGTCCCCTTTATCCCATACGCCACAACCCCCTTACTCAGGTTTATGCTTCTGTCACTCAAGCAACCCACTATAAGCGAATCATGAACGTATTGAAACACCCTACAGCGGGAATCCCTCACGCTTGCGCGACACGGAGGGCACAATAGGACAACAACATAACCACAAGAAAATTGAACCAATCATAGCAATTCATCAATCACTAATAGGACAACAAAAATCTACTCAAACATCATAGGATGGCAACACATCATTGGATAATAATATGAAGCATAAAGCACCATGTTCAAGTAGAGGGTATAGCGGGTTGTGGGAGAGTGGACTGCTGAATATAGATGGGGGAAGGTGATGGAGACGTTGGTGAAGATGATAGAGGTGTTGGTGTAGATCGCGGTGATGATGATGGCCTCCGGCAGCGTTCCGGTGCCACCGGAAGCAAGGGGGAGAGAGCCCCCCTTCTTCTTCATCTTCCTTGACCTTCTCCCTAGATGGGAGAAGGGTTTCCCCTCTGGTCCTTGGCTCCCATGGCATGGGAAGGGCGAGAGCCCCTCCGAGATTGGATCTATCTCTCTGTCTCTCTCTGTTTCTGCGCTCCCCGATTCTGCCCTCGCACCGTTTCTTTTATATCCGGAGATCCGTAACTCCGATTGGATTGAAACCTTTGCCCAGATATTTTTCCAAAAATTAGCTTTCTTGCGGCCAAATAAGAGCAGCAATCGCCTTACGAGGGGCCCACGAGGGATAGGGGTGCGCCCAGTATAGGCAAGCATGTCCCGTGCCTCGTGGCCACCTAGGGCACCATCTCGCGTTGATTTTACTTCCCAAAAATCATAAATATTCCAAAATAACTCTCCATCCGTTTTTATCCCGTTTGGACTCCGTTTGATATGGGGTTTCTACGAAACATAAAACATGCAACAAATAGGAACTGGCACTGGGCACTGGATCAATATGTTAGTCCAAAAAATAATATACAAAGTTGCCAAAAGTATATGAAAGTTGAATAATATTGGCATGGAACAATCAAAAATTATAGATACGACGGAGACGTATCAGCATCCCCAAGCTTAATTCCTGCTCGTCCTTGAGTAGGTAAATGATAAAAAAGATAATTTTTTATGTGGAATGCTACCTAGCATAATCCTGATCATATGTCTAATCATGGCATGAATATTAAAACACGAGCGATTCAAAGCAATACTCTATCATTTGACATAAAAACAATAATACTTCGAGCATACTAATAAAGCAATCATGTCTTTTCAAAACAACATGGCCAAAGAAAGTTATCCCTACAAAAACTTAAAGTCTGGCTATGCTCTATCTGAAGGAAATATGCCCTAGAGGCAATAATAAAGTTATTATTTATTTCCTTATATCATGATAAATGTTTATTATTCATGCTAGAATTGTATTAACCGGAAACATAATACATGTGTGAATACATAGACAAACAGAGTGTCACTAGTATGCCTCTACTTGACTAGCTCGTTAATCAAAGATGGTTATGTTTCCTGACCATGAACAATGAGTTTTTATTTGATTAATGAGGTCACATCATTAGTTGAATGATCTGATTGACATGACCCATTCCATTAGCTTAGCACCTGATCGTTTAGTATGTTGCTATTGCTTTCTTCATGACTTATACATGTGCCTATGACTATGAGATTATGCAACTCCCGTTTACCGGAGGAACACTTTGGGTACTACCAAACGTCACAACGTAACTGGGTGATTATAAAGGAGTACTACAGGTGTCTCCAATGGTCGATGTTGGGTTGGCGTATTTCTAGATTAGGATTTGTCACTCCGATTGTCGGAGAGGTATCTCTGGGCCCTCTCGGTAATACACATCACATAAGCCTTGCAAGCATTACAACTAATATGTTAGTTGTGAGATGATGTATTACGAAACGAGTAAAGAGACTTGCCGGTAACGAGATTGAACTAGGTATTGGATACCGACGATCGAATCTCGGGCAAGTAACATACCGATGACAAAGGGAACAACGTATGTTGTTATGCGGTCTGACCGATAAAGATCTTCGTAGAATATGTAGGAGCCAATATGGGCATCCAGGTCCCGCTATTGGTTATTGACCGGAGACGTGTCTCGGTCATGTCTACATTGTTCTCGAACCCGTAGGGTCCGCACGCTTAAGGTTACGATGACAGTTATATTATGAGTTTACACGTTTTGATGTACCGAAGGAGTTCGGAGTCCCGGATGAGATCGGGGACATGACGAGGAGTCTCGAAATGGTCGAGACGTAAAGATTCATATATTGGATGATATGGTTAGGCCAAGGGGTCAAGCCCATGAGGCTTTAGGTCGGTGCAAAAGGAGTTTTGCGGAGGCCAGGGGGCCAAACGCCGGAGACCCTGGCGTCTAGCCCTGGGCCAGACGCCGAGGCCCATGGCGTCTGGGCCAGACGCCAAGGATTGTGGCGTTTGGTCCTGGAGTCCGAGTGGGACTCTTGCCTTTCGGGCAAAACCGACTTTGAGGAGGCTTTTGCTCCAAGTTTCGACCCCGGGGCTCAACATATAAATAGAGGGGCAGGGCTAGCACCAAAGACAACAAGTTGATCCACGTGATCTATTCCTTAGCCGTGTGTGGTGCCCCCTGCCACCATATACCTCGATAATACTGTAGCGGAGTTTAGGCGAAGCCCTGCTGCTGTAGTTCATCAAGATCGTCACCACGCCGTCGTGCTGACGGAACTCTTCCCCGACACTTTGCTGGATCGGAGTCCGGGGATCGTCATCGAGCTGAACGTGTGCTCGAACTCGGAGGTGCCGTAGTTTCGGTGCTTGATCGGTTGGATCGTGAAGACGTACGACTACTTCCTCTACGTCGTGTCATCGCTTCCGCAGTCGGTCTGCGTTGGGTACGTAGACAACACTCTCCTCTCGTTGCTATGCATCACATGATCTTGCGTGTGCGTAGGAAATTTTTTGAAATTACTACGAAACCCAACAGTGGTATCAGAGCCTACTTATGTTGATGTTATATGCACGAGTAGAACACAAGTGAGTTGTGGACGATACAAGTCATACTGCCTACCAGCATGTCATACTTTGGTTCGGCGGTATTGTTGGACGAGACGACCCGGACCAACCTTACGCGTACGCTTATGCGAGACCGGTTCCCTCGACGTGCTTTGCACATAGATGGCTTGCGGGCGACTATCTCTCCAACTTTAGTTGAACCGAGTATGGCTACGCCCGGTCCTTGAGAAGGTTAAAACGGAGTCTATTTGACAAACTATCGTTGTGGTTTTGATGCGTAGGTGAGATTGGTTCTTACTTAAGCCCGTAGGAGCCACGTAAAACATGCAACAACAAAGTAGAGGACGTCTAACTTGTTTTTGCAGGGCATGTTGTGATGTGATATGGTCAAAGCATGATGCTGAATTTTATTGTATGAGATGATCATGTTTTGTAACCGAGTTATCGGCAACTGGCAGGAGCCATATGGTTGTCGCTTTATTATATGCAATGCAATCGCGATGTAATGCTTTACTTTATTACTAAACGGTAGTGATAGTCGTGGAAGCATAAGATTGGCGAGACGACAACGATGCTACGATGGAGATCAAGGTGTCGCGCCGGTGACGATGGTGATCATGACGGTGCTTCGGAGATGGAGATCACAAGCACAAGATGATGATGGCCATATCATATCACTTATATTGATTGCATGTGATGTTTATCTTTTTATGCATCTTATCTTGCTTTGATTGACGGTAGCATTATAAGATGATCTCTCACTAAATTATCAAGAAGTGTTCTCCCTGAGTATGCACCGTTGCCAAAGTTCGTCGTGCCCAGACACCACGTGATGATCGGGTGTGATAAGCTCTACGTCCATCTACAACGGGTGCAAGCCAGTTTTGCACACGCAGAATACTCAGGTTAAACTTGACGAGCCTAGCATATGCAGATATGGCCTCGGAACACGGAGACCGAAAGGTCGAGCGTGAATCATATAGTAGATATGATCAACATAATGATGTTCACCGATGAAACTACTCCATCTCACGTGATGATCGGACATGGTTTAGTTGATTTGGATCACGTGATCACTTAGAGGATTAGAGGGATGTCTATATAAGTGGGAGTTCTTAAGTAATATGATTAAATTGAACTTAAATTTATCATGAACTTAGTCCTGGTAGTATTTTGCAAATCATGTTGTAGATCAATAGCTCGCGTTGTTGCTTCCCTGTGTTTATTTTGATATGTTCCTAGAGAAAATTGTGTTGAAAAATGTTAGTAGCAATGTTGCGGATTTGATCCGTGATCTGAGGTTAAATCCTCATTGCTGCACAGAGGAATTATGTCCTTAATGCACTGCTAGGTGACGGACCTATTGCAGGAGCAGATGCAGACGTTATGAACGTTTGGCTAGCTCAATATGATGACTACTTGATAGTTTAAGTGCACCATGCTTAACGGCTTAGAATTGGGACTTCAAAGACGTTTTGAACGTCATGGACCATATGAGATGTTCCAGGAGTTGAAGCTAATATTTCAAGCAAATACCCGAGTTGAGAGATATGAAGTCTCCAACAAGTTCTATAGCTAAAAGATGGAGGAGAATCGCTCAACTAGTGAGCATGTGCTTAGATTGTCTGGGTACTACAATCGCTTGAATCAAGTGGGAGTTAATCTTCCAGATAAGATAGTGATTGACAGAATTCTCTAGTCACCATCACCAAGTTAGTAGAACTTCGTGATGAACTATGACATGCAAGGGATAACGGAAACGATTCCCAAGCTCTTCGTAATGCGGAAATTGACGAAGGTAGAAATCGAGAAAAACATCAAGTGTTGATGGTAGACAAGACCACTAGTTTCAAGAAAAGGGGCAGAGGGAAGAAGGGGAACTTCAAGAAAAACAGCAAGCAAGTTGCTGCTCAAGTGAAGAAGCCCAAGTCTGATCCTAAACCTGAGACTAAGTGTTTCTACTGCAAAGGGACTGGTCACTGGAAGCGGATCTACCCCAAGTGATTGGCGGATAAGAAGGATGGCAAAGTGAACATAAGTATATTTGATATACATGTTATTGATGTGTACTTTACTAGTGTTTATCGCAAACCCTCAGTATTTGATACTAGTTCAGTTGCTAAGATTAGTAACTCGAAACGGGAGTTGCAGAATAAACAGAGACTAGTTAAGGGTGAAGTGACGATGTGTGTTGGAAGTGGTTCCAAGATTGATATGATCATCGTCACACACTCCCTATACTTTCGGGATTAGTGTTGAACCTAAATAAGTGTTATTTGGTGTTTGCGTTGAGCATGAATATGATTTGATCATGTTTATTGTAATACCGTTATTCATTTAAGTAAGAGAATAAATTGTTATTCTGTTTACATGAATAGAACCTTATATGGTTACACACCCAATGAAAATAGTTTGTTGGATCTCGATCGTAGTGATACACATAATCATAATATTGAAACCAAAAGATGCAAAGTTAATAATGATAAGTGCAACTTGTTTGTAGCACTGCCGTTTAGGTCATATTGGTGTAAAGCGCATGAAGAAACTCCATACTGATGGAATTTTGGAATCACTTGATTATGAATCACTTGATGCTTGCGAACCGTGCCTTTTGGGCAAGATGACTAAAACTCCGTTCTCCGGAATAATGGAACGAGCTACTGACTTATTGGAAATAATACATACCGATGTATGCGATCCAATGAGTGCTGATGCTCATGGCAAGCATCGTTATTTTCTGACCTTCACAAGATGATTTGAGCAGATATGGGTATATCTACTTGATGAAACATAAATCTGAAATAGTTGAAAGGTTCAAAGAATTTCAGAGTGAAGTGGAAAAATCATCGTAACAAGAAAATAAAGTTTCTGCGATCTGATCATGGAGACAAATATTTGAGTTACGAGTTTGGTCTTCAATTAAAACAATGTGGAATAGTTTCACAGCTCATGCCACCTGGAACACCACATCGTTATGGTGTGTCCGAACGTCGTAACCGCACTTTATTTGATATGGTGCAATCTATGATATCTCTTTACCACTATCGTTTTGGGGTTATGCATTAGAGACAGCTGCATTCACGTTTTAAAATAGGGCACCATCTAAATCCGTTGAGACGACACTGTATGAACTATGGTTTAGCAGTAAACCCAAGTTGTCGTTTCTTAAAGTTTGGGGCTGCGATGTTTATGTGGAAAAGTTTCATCCTGATAAGCTCGAACCCAAATCGGAGAAGTGCGTCTTCATAGAATACCCAAAGGTAATTGTTGGGTACACCTTCTATCACAGATCCGGAGGCAAGATATTCGTTGCTAAAAATGGATCCTTTCTGGAGAAGGAGTTTCTCTCGAAAGAAGTGAGTGGGAGGAAAGTAGAACTTGACGAGGTAACTGTACCTGCTCCCTTACTGGAAAGTAGTTCATCACAGAAAACTGTTTCAGTGACACCTACACCAGTTAGTGAGGAAGCCAATGATAATGATCATGAAACTTCAGATCAAGATACTACTGAACCTCGTAGATCAACCAGAGTAAGATCCGCACCAGAGTGGTACGGTAATCCTGTTCTGGAGGTCATGCTACTAGATCATGATGAACCTACGAACTATGAAGAAGCGATGGTGAGCCCAGATTCCACGAAATGGCTTGAGGCCATGAAATCTGAGATATGATCCATGTATGAGAACAAAGTGTAGACTTTGATTGACTTGCCCGATGATCGGTGAGTCATTAAGAATAAATGGATCTTCAAGAGGAAGACGGACGTTGATAGTAGTGTTACTATCTACAAAGCTAGACTTGTCGAAAAAGGTTTTTGACAAAGTTCAAGGTGTTGAATACGATGAGATTTTCTTACTCGTATCGATGCTTAAAAGTCTGTCCGAATCATGTTAGCAATTGCCGCATTTTATGATTATGAAATTTGGCAGATGGATGTCAAAACTGCATTCCTGAATGGATTTCTGGAAGAAGAGTTGTATATGATGCAACCGGAAGGTTTTGTCGATCCAAAGGGAGCTAACAAAGTGTGCAAGCTCCAGCGATCCATTTATGGACTGGTGCAAGAATCTCGGAGTTGGAATATACGCTTTGATAAGTTAATCAAAGCATATAGTCTTTGTACAGACTTACGGTGAAGCCTGTATTTACAAGAAAGTGAGTGGGAGCACTACAACATTTCTGATAAGTATATGTGAATGACATATTGTTGATCGGAAATAATGTAGAATTATTCTGCAAAGCATGAAAGGATACTTGAATAAAAGTTTTTCAAAGAAAGACCTTGGTGAAGCTGCTTACACATTGAGCACCAAGATCTATATAGATAGATAAAGACGCTTGATAAGATTTTTCAATGAATACATACCTTGATAAATTTTTGAAATAGTTCAAAATGGAACAGTCAAAGAAGGAGTTCTTGCCTGTGTTGCAAGGTGTGAAGTTGAGTAAGACTCAAAGCCCGACCACGGCAGAAAATAGAAAGAGAATGAAAGTCATTCCCTATGCCTCAGTCATAGGTTCTATAAAGTATGCCATGCTGTATACCAGATCTATTGTATGCCATACCACTGAGTTTGGCAAGGGAGTACAATAGTGATCTAGGAGTAGATCACTGGAGAGCGGTCAAAATTGTCCTTAGTGGAATAAGGATATGTTTCTCGATTATGGAAAAAGGTTCGTCGTAAAGGGTTACGCTGATGCAAGTTTGACACTAATCTAGATGACTCTAAAGTCTCGATCTAGATACATATTGAAAGTGGGAGCAATTAGCTAAAGTAGCTCCATGCAGAGCATTGTTGACATAGAAATTTGCAAAATACATAAGGATCTGAATGTGACAGACCCGTTGACTAAGATTCTCTCACAAGCAAAACATGATCACACCTTAGTACTCCTTGGGTGTTAATCACATAGCGATGTGAACTAGATTACTGAATCTAGTAAACCCTTTGGGTGTTGGTCACATAGCGATGTGAACTATGGGTGTTAATCACATGGTGATGTAAACTATTGCTGTTAAATCACATGGCGATGTGAACTAGATTATTGACTCTAGTGCAAGTGGGAGACTGAAGGAAATATTCCCTAGAGGCAATAATAAAGTTATTATTTATTTCCTTATATCATGATAAATGTTTATTATTCATGCTAGAATTGTATTAACCGGAAACATAATACATGTGTGAATACATAGACAAACAGAGTGTCACTAGTATGCCTCTACTTGACTAGCTCGTTAATCAAAGATGGTTATGTTTCCTGACCATGAACAATGAGTTGTTATTTGATTAACGAGGTCACATCATTAGTTGAATGATCTGATTGACATGACCCATTCCATTAGCTTAGCACCTGATCGTTTAGTATGTTGCTATTGCTTTCTTCATGACTTATACATGTTCCTATGACTATGAGATTATGCAACTCCCGTTTACCGGAGGAACACTTTGGGTACTACCAAACGTCACAACGTAACTGGGTGATTATAAAGGAGTACTACAGGTGTCTCCAATGGTCGATGTTGGGTTGGCGTATTTCGAGATTAGGATTTGTCACTCCGATTGTCGGAGAGGTATCTCTGGGCCCTCTCGGTAATACACATCACATAAGCCTTGCAAGCATTACAACTAATATGTTAGTTGTGAGATGATGTATTACGGAACGAGTAAAGAGACTTGCCGGTAACGAGATTGAACTAGGTATTGGATACCGACGATCGAATCTCGGGCAAGTAACATACCGATGACAAAGGGAACAACGTATGTTGTTATGCGGTCTGACCGATAAAGATCTTCGTAGAATATGTAGGAGCCAATATGGGCATCCAGGTCCCGCTATTGGTTATTGACCGGAGACGTGTCTCGGTCATGTCTACATTGTTCTCGAACCCGTAGGGTCCGCACGCTTAAGGTTACGATGACAGTTATATTATGAGTTTACATGTTTTGATGTACCGAAGGAGTTCGGAGTCCCGGATGAGATCGGGGACATGACGAGGAGTCTCGAAATGGTCGAGACGTAAAGATTCATATATTGGATGATATGGTTAGGCCAAGGGGTCAAGCCCATGAGGCTTTAGGTCGGTGCAAAAGGAGTTTTGCGGAGGCCAGGGGGCCAAACGCCGGAGACCCTGGCGTCTGGCCCTGGGCCAGACGCCGAGGCCCATGGCGTCTGGGCCAGACGCCAAGGATTGTGGCGTTTGGTCCTGGAGTCCGAGTGGGACTCTTGCCTTTCGGGCAAAACCGACTTTGAGGAGGCTTTTGCTCCAAGTTTCGACCCCGGGGCTCAACATATAAATAGAGGGGCAGGGCTAGCACCAAAGACAACAAGTTGATCCACGTGATCTATTCCTTAGCCGTGTGCGGTGCCCCCTGCCACCATATACCTCGATAATACTGTAGCGGAGTTTAGGCGAAGCCCTGCTGCTGTAGTTCATCAAGATCGTCACCACGCCGTCGTGCTGACGGAACTCTTCCCCGACACTTTGCTGGATCGGAGTCCGGGGATCGTCATCGAGCTGAACGTGTGCTCGAACTCGGAGGTGCCGTAGTTTCGGTGCTTGATCGGTTGGATCGTGAAGACGTACGACTACTTCCTCTACGTCGTGTCATCGCTTCCGCAGTCGGTCTGTGTTGGGTACATAGACAACACTCTCCTCTCGTTGCTATGCATCACATGATCTTGCGTGTGCATAGGAATTTTTTTGAAATTACTACGAAACCCAACACTATCTTCATCACACAAAGTATTTAATCATGCACAACCCCGATGACAAGCCAAGCAATTGTTTCATACTTTAGTAATCTCAAACTTTTTCAACTTTCACACAATACATGAGTGTGATCCATGGATATAGCACTATGGGTGGAATAGAGTATGATGGTGGAGGTTGGGTGGAGAAGACAAAAAGGGAGAAAGTCTCACATTGACGCGGCTAATCAACAGGCTATGGAGATGCCCATCAATTGATGTCAATACGAGGAGTAGGGATTGCCATGCAACGGATGCACTAGAGCTATAAGTGTATGAAAGCTCAAACTGAAACTAAGTGGGTGTGCATTCAACTTGCTTGCTCATGAAGACCTTGGGAGTTTGAGGAAGCCCATTATCGAAATATACAAGCCAAGTTCTATAATGAAAATTCCCACTAGTATATGAAAGTGATAACTGAAGAGACTCTCTATACGAAGAACATGGTGCTACTCTGAAGCACAAGTGTGGTAAAAGGATAGTAGCATTGCCCCTTCTCTCTTTTTCTCTCATTTTTTTATTTTCATTTTTTTGGTGGGCTTCTTTGGCCTCTTTTTTTATTTGGGATTCTTTGGCCTCTTTTATTTTTCATAAAGTCCGGAGTCTCATCCCGACTTGTGGGGGAATCATAGTCTCCATCATCCTTTCCTCGCTGGGGCAATGCTCTAATAATGATGATCATCACACTTTTATTTACTTACAACTCAATATTACAACTCGATATCTAGAACAAAGATATGACTCTATAAGAATGCCTCCGGCGGTGTACCGGGATGTGCAATGATCTAGCGTAGCAATGACATCAAAAAAGGACAAGCCATGAAACATCATGCTAGCTGTCTTACGATCAAGCAAAGCATTATGACAATGAATTCTCAAGTCATGTATAAGTTGCATGGCAATATATCTCGGAATGGCTATGGAAATGCCATGATAGGTAGGTATGGTGGCTGTTTTGAGGAAGATATAAGGAGGCTTATGTGTGATAGAGCGTATCGTATCACAGGGTTTGGATGCACAGGCGAAGTTTGCACCAACTCTCGAGGTGAGAAAGGGCAATGCACGGTACCGAAGAGGCTAGAAATGATGAAAGGGTGAGAGTGCGTATAATCCATGGACTCAACATTAGTCATAAAGAACTCACACACTTATTGCAAAAATCTATTAGTCATCGAAACAAAGTACTACGCACATGCTCCAAGGGGGATAGATTGGTAGGAAAAGACCATCGCTCATCCCCGACTGCCACTCATAAGGAAGACAATCAATAAATAAAATTGTGCTCCAACTTCATCATAAAGCGGTTTACCATACGTGCATGCTTCGGGAATCACAAACCTCAACACAAGTATTTCTACTAATCCACAGTCACCCACTAGCATGACTCTAATATCACCATCTTTATGTCGCAAAACTATTGCAAGGAATCAAACATATCATATTTAGCAATCTACAACTTTATGTAGGATTTTATGACTAACCATGTGAATGACCAATTCCTGTCATCTCTCTAAATAGATATAAGTGAAGCAAGAGAGTTTAATTCTTTCTAAAAAAGATATGCCCATGCTCTAACAAATATAAGTGAAGCAAAAGAGCATTCTACAAATGGCGGTTTTCTATGTGAAGAGAAACAGGCAATCCAAACTTCAAATGATATAAGTGAAGCACATGAAGCATTCTATAAAGCCATACTCAAAAGATATAAGTGAAGTGCAATGAGCATTCTATAAATCAACCAAGGACTATCATATACCAGCATGGTGCATAAGAGAAAAGTGAAAACTAAATGCAAAAGATGCTCCAAGACTTGCACATATCGCATGAACGAAACGAGTACGAAAACATACCGATACTTGTTGAAGAAAGAGGGGATGCCTTCCGGGGCATCCCCAAGCTTAGACGCTTGAGTCTCCTTGAATATTTACTTGGGGTGCCTTGGGCATCCTCAAGCTTTAGCTCTTGCCTCTCTTCCTTTTCCTCATAGCGAGACTTCCTAGATCAAACACTTCAGCCACACAAAACTTCAATAGAAAACTCGGTAAGATCCGTTAGTATAATAAAGCAAATCACCACTCTAAGTACCGTTGCAAACCAATTCATATTTTGTTTTTTCATTATGGCTACTGTAATATAACTTTTCCATGGCTTAATCCACTGATAGAAATTAATAGTTTCATCAAAACAAGCAAACTATGCATCAAAAACAAAATCTGTCAAAAACAGAACAGTCTGTAGCAATCTGAACATTCACCATACTTCTGGTACCCCAAAAATTCTACCAAAATTAGGAAAAATAAAAAATTTGTACAGCAAGACAGTGCAAAAAGAATCAGAACCGTTTGACGTTCCAATAACAGAATGTAAAATCGCGCACTACAGCCAAAGTTTTTGTCCTGCACCGTACAAACCAACAAGCATTGTAAACATCCTAAAGGCAAGCCTTAGCACATTATTTTTATAATACAATGGAATTGTACAAGGGGATAATTATTTTTGATGAGAAGTTTCTGTAATTAAGATTCACGAAGTTTCGGTGAGCATGAACAAAGTTCAAGGAGCTCCCCCACTTCAACAATGCTTGTCTTTCTCACTTTCACTTTCCTTTTTGAAAAGTTATTGGGTTCTCCTCTTTATTTTTTTGTTTTTAGACTATATAAAAGCACTCAACAGAAATAAAAGACTCTCTCAAACTTCTGGGTTGTCTCCCTGGCAGCGCTTTCTTTAAAGCCATTAAGCTAGGCATATAGTGCTCAAGTAATGGATCCACCCGGATCCCAAGGTATATCAAAGCCAATTTTAATTAACAATGATTTGTAATTTAGTAGTGAGCACAAAGTAACATATATCAAGCAATGACGAAGTCTAACTCTCTTCCTATGCATTGGCATGTCATATAAGAACAATTCATGGACACCAAGTAAAGGCTAATGTATAGTATAAGCAGTTTCTTGCAATTCTATCGTGTTGGAAACATAGAGAGGTGGAGATATAGTTCCTCTCTCATAATAATTGCAAGTAGGAGCAGCAAGAACATGCATATTATATCAATCAAAATCATCATGTGTAGTAGTAAAAGGCAACCCATCAATATAATCCTTAATAAGCACAAACTTCTCTGATATAGTGTGGTAGGGACAATCCCAAAAGATAATAGGACTATCATGCGTGGGTGCAATAGCAACAATTTCATGTTTAACATAAGGAACTATAGCAAGTTCATCTCCATAAGCATAATTCATATTGGCATCTTGGCCACAAGCATAGCAAGCATCATCAAAAAGGGGTATTTCAAGAGAATCAACAGGATCATAACAATCATCATAGCAATTATCCTTCGGAAAGCACGAAGGGGAATTAAACAATGTATGAGTTGAAGAGTTACTCTCATTAGAAGGTGGGCACGGGTAGCTAATCCGCTCTTCCTCCTTTTGTTCTTCGCTCTCCTCATCATCCTTTTATTTCATCCAATGAGCTCACAATTTCATAAATTTCTTCTTCCATAGCTTCCTGCAAAATATTAGTCTCTTCTTGGACAACGGAGACTTTCTCAATAAAGGCATCACTACGGAATTGTATTCATAATTTTCATAGCAATATCTAAGTATAGCAAAATTTTCAGGTCTGTAAACTGAATCATCAAAATCTTCAAACTGTTTAAACATAGATTCAATCTCATAAGCACCCATAAAAACAACAAATTCTTCTATTTGTTCCACATCATAGTAATCATATATACCATTAGCATAAGAAGATAAGGTTTTATTATTATTAAATTTGCATGAAAAGGGAAGGCGTGGAGCCTTCATCCTATAGCAACAAGTATAATCATATCTCAAGAATAGTTGCCTAACATACCAATACAACATATAAATTTGATTCCATAATAGTTTCTCTTTTTGTGTCAAGCGATAATCCCTAAAGTATTCACGTTGATCCAACGTGTCTCCCATAACATAATTGAATGGGGGTTTCTCAGGATTATCAAAGCAGTACATAATTTCTTTCACATAATGAGCATTGAGGGTTTTAGGAGGTTCCCCATCTCCATGAGTAGCAAGTACACCTATTTTTTTGGTATTTCGTGTTCCATATTCATAATTAAAGATAGAAAACAACTAAGAACAGCAAATAAATTTTACTTAGTGATAAAGCAAACAAGCACACACAAGAATATTCACCCCATGCTATGACTCCTCGGCAACGGCGCCAGAAAAAGGTCTTGATAACCCACAAGTGTAGGGGATAATTGTAGCCTCTTTCGATAAGTAAGAGTGTTGAACCCAACGAGGAGCTAAAGGTAGAACAAATATTCTCTCAAGTCCTATCTGCCACTGTTACGACTCTACACACGCTTAGTGTTTGGCTTACCTAGAACAAGTATGAAACTAGAAGTACTTTGTAGGTGTGATAGGATAGGTTTGCAAGATAATAAAGAGCACGTAAATATAAACTAGGGGCTGTTTAGATAAAGAAGCAATAAATTAAATATAGCGAGTGTGGAAAAGTGGTGGTAGGAGTTATGAAATTGTCCCTAAGCAATTGACTACCTTACTAGACCGATAGCAAGTTTTATGTGGGACAGGCATAAGCTAACACACTTTCTCTTCTTGGATCATATGCACTTACAATTGGAATCCGCACCTACTAAAGATCATTAAGGTAAAACCCAACCATAGAATTAAAGCATCAAGTCCCCTTTATCCCATACGCCACAACCCCCTTACTCGGGTTTATGCTTCTGTCACTCAAGCAACCCACTATAAGCGAATCATGAACTTATTGCAACACCCTACAACGGGAATCCCTGACGTTTGTGTGACACGGAGGGCACAATAGGAAAAAAATATAACCACAAGAAAATTAAACCAACCATAGAAATTCATCAATCACCGACAGGACAACGAAAATCTACTCAGACATCATAGGATGGCAACACATCATTGGATAATAATATGAAGCATAAGGCACCATGTTCAAGTAGAGGGTACAGCGGGTTGCGGGAGAGTGGACTGCTGAATATAGATGGGGGAAGGTGATGGAGACATTGGTGAAGATGATGGAGGTGTTGGTGTAGATCGCGGTGATGATGATTGCCTCCGGCAGCGTTCCGGCGCCACCGGAAGCAAGGGGGAGAGAGCCCCCCTTCTTCTTCTTCTTCCTTGACCTTCTTCCTAGATGGAAGAAGGGTTTCCCCTTTGGTCCTTGGCTCCCATGGCGTGGGAGGGGCGGAAGCCCCTCCGAGATTGGATCTATCTCTCTGTCTCTCTCTGTTTCTGCGCTCCCCGATTCTACCCTGGCATCATTTCTTTTATATCCGGAGATCCGTAACTCCGATTGGATTGAAACCTTCACCCCAGATATTTTTTTCCCAAAATTAGCTTTCTTGCGGCCAAAGAAGAGCAGCAACCGCCTTACGAGGGGCCCACGAGGGTCAGGGGCGCACCCAGTATAGGCAGGCGCGCCCCCTGCCTCATGGCCACCTCGGGCACCGTCTCGCATTGATTTTACTTCCCACAAATCATAAATATTCCAAAATAATTCTCCGTCCGTTTTTATCCCGTTTGGACTCCTTTTGATATGGGGTTTCTACAAAACATAAAACATGCAACAAACAGGAAGTAGCACTAGGCACAATATGTTAGTCCCAAAAATAATATAAAAAGTTGCCAAAAGTATATGAAAGTTGAATAATATTGGCATGGAACAATCAAAAATTATAGATACGACGGAGACATATCAGAGGGTTGCTATCCAAAGCCTTATTGGCCATGCCAACAGGGATGGCCACCAGGAGGCAAGTCCTTTGCTGTGCCAGACCACTGAGCCGGCGCGTGTAGGCAGTGGAAGGGTTGGAGGCACCGTAACCACGATGCACTCCCCTCCAGCACGACAGCGGCGGTCACCAGCTCATCGGGTGACGCCCATGACAACATATCCACTGCATCGTCTGATCCACGAGCTCGTCGTGACCAACGTCAAGTTCTTCCGGAACGGCTCAAGGAGGATGCTCGAACCACCATCGAGTGGCGACGGGAAGCGCACCACCAATATGATAGGCGTGCGGTGCCCCCTGCATATGTGCCTGCGACGAGGGATTCTTGTGAATTGCCTTATGCAATAACCTGTCCAACATTTACCCATGAGCTGCGGCAGTTCCAGTGGCCCACTACCCGCACGTTCAAACCAGAAGTCCTAGAGAAGTACGACGGCAAGACTCATCCGTCCGAGTTCCTGAGCGTCTACACCATCGCGATGCAAGCTGCCGGAGCTCGGGACGGCAAGGTTCTCGTCAACTACTTCCCGTTGGTGCTCAAACCCA
Source organism: Triticum aestivum (assembly GCF_018294505.1). Taxonomy (NCBI): domain Eukaryota; kingdom Viridiplantae; phylum Streptophyta; class Magnoliopsida; order Poales; family Poaceae; genus Triticum; species Triticum aestivum. Next base: position 483,327,381 of record NC_057813.1, read on the forward strand.
ACGTCAGGTCATGGTTGATGCACCTGCTGATAGATTCCATCTCCTCTTGGTCGGATCTGTGCCACGAGTTTGTTGGCGCCTTTACTGGCGGCCACGTAGCTCTTGGCCAGGCAAGTGATTAGCATGTCATCCCCCAGAAGGATGGCGAACGCTTGCGCAAATACATACAGAGATTCAGCTGGGTGCAGTATAACATCCCAGTTGTTCATCCCGCCACCATCATCAGTGTGTTCCATTAGAACATGCGCAATCGTAATATGCGCGAAGAGCTGGCGATGAACAAGGTTACGGATGTCGCCGAGCTTTATGTTCTGGCTGACAGGTGTGCCCGAGTTGAAGAAGGAAGGAAGTACCCCGACGAAGATGCGAGCGCGGAAAGTGATTCTGGAGATGAAGACGTCGTCGCCCCGACAAAGAAGGGCCGATGACGCAACAGGAAGCGTAAGGGCAAGACCATGCTTGCCGTCGAGGAATCTGGCAACCCCGGCACCGCCAAGATGGACAAGATCGACAACCCCAGCAAGGAGATTGCTGGGTGCGACGCCTGCCGGGCCTTGGCGGCTGCCGACAAGCTAGAGGGCTCCGACAAGCAATATTGCAAGATTCATCGCACCAAAGGCCATGACCTCCAAAACTGCCATCAAGTTGAGCAGCTGATGGAGAAGCAAAGGGCTGAGTACGAAAGACGAGACAAAGAGAAGGGACAAGATGGTGCTGAGGGATCTGGCAAGAAGCGCATCGGTCGAGGGGGGCGCCCCAGCAAGGATAAGCAACAAGAGAGGCCTGATCAAGGCCGCGACAAGAAAGAGGGGGATGACGATCATGAAGATGATGACGAGTCCAGCAAGCACGAGTTTCAGAAAGCTATGAAGGTCATGTGTGTTGATGGAGGTGCTTCGTTGCATTCTTCCCACCGCCAACTTGAACAGTGGGCACGTGAGATCAATGCGACAGAGCCGATTATCGACGCCCAGAAGCCACTGAAATGGTCCAACACCCCAATCATTTTTGACGCTGAGGATCACCCTGATCGCACAACCGCGGTCAGGTGTTTGCCATCGTTGGTTTCACCAACAATCCGCAACCTCAAGGTGACAAAAATGCTAGTTGACGGTGGGGCTGGTTTGAACTTGATCTCGCCCAACGTGATCAAGAGGTTGCAGATTCTTGATGAAGATCTCGTAGAGACAGGTGCGTTTCAAGGAATCAATCCAGGGAGAAGCCAGCCTAAAGGGAAGGTCACACTACTAGTCACATTTGGTGGTGACCTAAACTATAGGACAGAGAAGATCGTTTTTATGGCCGAAATCTCGTTGCCATATAACGGGATCCTTGGCCATCCAGCACTGGCCAAGTTTATGGCGGCATCACACTATGCCTACAACAAGCTGAAGATGCCTGGCCCGATGAGCATCATCACTGTCGGCTGCGACAAAAGAGATGCGCTCATCTGTGCCGACCAACTCTAACGAGAAGCAGTTGCAGCACCTGCTGCCAAAACACTTGCTCCTGCCGCTGGAGCTCCCGAGGGGAAGAAGACAAGCAAGGCCTCAACCATCGGCAAGACCTCTAGACCTGGCAAGGCCTCTTGCACCCACTCCGGCAAACGTGCCTCCTCGGAGTGCTGCATTCCCGATGAGAACGTGCCAGATAGCTCCACAGGCAAGAGCAAGAAATCGAAGGCAGCACCACCGGAAACCAAGAAGGTATCCATCAAGGAGGACGGCATGGGCGGAGCTTTTACCATAAGCTCCACCCTTGATAGCAAATAGGAAAGCGCGCCCGTCGCCTTCCTGCGGTCGAATGTCGATGTGTTTGCATGGCAAGCATCTGACATCCTTGACATTCCCAGGGAGGTGATTGAGCACCACCTTGTTGTCTGTCCTCATGCGCGACCCATCAAGCAGAAGGTCAGGAAGCAAGCTTTGGAGCGGCAGGAGTTCATCATTGAGGAGATCAGGAAGTTGGAAGCGGCAGGCTTGGTCAGAGGAGTGATCCACCCAACATGGTTGGCCAATCCGGTGGTGGTGCACAAGGAAAATGGGAAATGGAGGTTATGTATTGACTATACAGATATCAATAAAGCCTATCCAAAGGATCCTTTCCCTTTTCCGCGCATTGAACAGATAGTGGACTCCACTGCCGGGTGCGACCTGCTGTCGTTCCTCGATGCCTACTCAGTATACCACCAAATCTTCATGAAAGGAACATGAAGAGAAAACCGCACTTATCACCCCATGTGGTACGTACTGTTTTGTACGAATGCCTTTCGGGTTGAAAATCGTTGGTTCGACATTTGTCTGAGTAGTTGAAATTGGTTTTGAGCCCAAGCTACATAGAAATATGGAAGCTTACATGGATGATGTAGTGGTCAAAACCAAGGAAAAAGCAACGGTCGTGCAAGATCTGGAGGAAACATTCGCAAATTTGCGCAAGATCAACCTCAAGCTCAACCCTGAGAAGTGTGTGTTCGGCGTCCCATGCGGCAAACTTGTCGGGTTCTTTGTATCTCAACACGGAATCAAAGTGAATCCTGTCAAGATCAAGGCGATTGAGTAGATTGAGGCGCCAAGACAAGTCAAGGACGTACGTAGGCTTGCTGGCTACGTTGCTGCTCTGAGTAGGTTCATCTCCAAATCTACTGAGTGTGCCCTACCCTTTTTCAAAATTTTGAAAAAGGTAGGTCCAATGAAATGGACTCCGGAAGCAGAGGCAGCGCTGCAAGATTTGAAGAGGTACCTCTCCTCTACGCCAATACTAGTGGCGCCTAAACCGCAAGAGCCGTTGCTGCTATATCTAGCGGCGACGAATCAAGTGGTCAGTGCTGCACTAGTAGCGCAGAGAGAAGTTGAGGAAGAAGCAGCGGTAGCGGCGAGGCCATCAGATGATGAGCCGGGGCCTTCCCCAGCAGGGCCTAATCTCGGCGAGGCAGGAACCCCGATAGAATCTAGTATCGGCAAGACATGATCTGCGCAAGCAAATGAAGTGATACAGAAGAAGAAGATGATGCAGCACCCAATCTACTTTGTCAGCTCCCTCTTGCAGGGGGGCTAGATCAAGATATTCTGGTGTGTAGAAGCTCCTCTTCAGCCTTCTTATGGCCTCGAGTAAGCTGCATCACTATTTTCAGGCACATGAGATCAACGTTGTCACTCACTTCCCGTTGCAACGGATCTTGCACAACCCAGATGCAACCGGGAGGATTGTGGAGTGGGCATTGGAACTGTCAAGATTTGGTCTTAGGTTTGAAAGCACATCAACAATTCAAAGTAGAGCTTTGGTGGAGTGTATAGCAGACTGGACCTCAACGCCTGACGAAGAAGTTCTAGAGACCACTCTCCCCGGCAAGGAAATGAGCCGTGATTGGATTATGTACTTTGACGGGGATTTCTCGCTACAAGGCGCCATTGCTGGCGTGCTACTTGTCGTGCCCACTGGAGAGCGCCTCAAGTACATAATCCAGATGCACTTTCCCCTGGAGAAATCAACGAACAATAGTGCAGAGTATGAGGGACTGCTTGCTGGCCTCAGGATCGCGGCAGACATCGGAATCAGGAAGCTTTGTCGTCAAGCAAGTAAACAAGGATTATCAGATCCCGTTGATGGAAGCCTATGTAGATGAAGTGAGGAAGTTGGAGGAGCGTTTTGACGGTCTACAAGCAGAGCATGTTCCTCGAGCAGAGAACAGCATTGCTGACAACCTGGCAAAACACGATGCCCTCAAGTTGCATGTGGAACCAGGAACCTTTGTGCTCCAGTTGACTTAGTCGTCCGTTGAACCATTGGCAGGACAAAACAAGCAAAGGAAGGCGGGCCTCGGCAAGTACTTTCACGCTGAACTCCTAGAGCCGTCGGCAAGGAAGTTGCCGGGAACCCCAAGCTTGCCGGGGAGTGCTATCTCTTGAGCTTGCGTTGGTTTTCCCTTGAAGAGGAAAGGGTGATGCAGCAAAGTAGCGTAAGTATTTCCCTCAGTTTTGAGAACCAAGGTATCAATCCAGTAGGACATGACGCACAAGTCACCGAATACTGATATGTCCATTTTGCATCATGCTTTTATATCGATATCTATTGCATTATGAACTGTTATTACACGATTATGTCACAATACTTATGGCTATTCTCTCTTATTTTACAAGGTTTAACATGAAGATGGAGAATGCCGTCGGCCAGGATTCTGGGCTGGAAAAGGAGCAAATATTGGAAACCTATTCTGCACAATTCCGAAAGTCCTGAAACTCCACGAAAGTCATTTTTGGAATTAATAAGAATTATTGAGCGAAGAAATTACCAGAGGGGGCCCACACCCTGGCCATGAGGGTGGGGGGCGCGCCCACCCCCACTGGGCGCACCCACCCCTACTGGGCGCGCCCCCCTGCCTCGTGGGCCCCCTGGTGGCCCTCCGGTGCCCATCTTCTGCTATATGAAGTCTTTTACCCTAGAAAAAATCATAAGCAAGCTTACAGGACGAAACTCCGCCGCCACGAGGCGGAACCTTGGCGGAACCAATCTAGGGCTCCGATGGACCTATTCTGCCGGGGAAACTTCCCTCCAGGAGGGGGAAATCATCACCATCGTCATCACCAACGATCCTCTCATCGGGAGGGGGTCAATCTCCGTCAACACCTTCACCAGCACCATCTCCTCTCAAACCCTAGTACATCACTTGCATACAATCTTTGTACCCAAACCTTAGATTGGTACCTATGGGTTGCTAGTAGTGTTGATTACTCCTTGTAGTTGATGCTAATTGATTTATTTGATGGAAGATCATATGTTCAGATCCTTAATGCATATTAATACCCCTCTGATTATGAACATGAGTATACTTTGTGAGTAGTTACGTTTTTTCCTGAGGACATGGGTGAAGTCTTGCTATTAGTAGTCATGTGAATTTGGTATTCGTTCGATATTTTGATGAGATGTATGCTGTCTCTCCTCTAGTGGTGTTATGTGAACATCGACTACATGACACTTCACCATTGTTTGGGCCTAGAGGAAGGCATTGGGAAGTAACAAGTAGATGATGGGTTGCTAGAGTGACAGAAGCTTAAACCTAGTTTATGCGTTGCTTCGTAAGGGGCTGATTTGGGTCCACTAGTTTCATGCTATGGTTAGGTTTACCTTAATACTTCTTTTGTAGTTGTGGATGCTTGCAATAGGGGTTAATCATAAGTGGGATGCTTGTCCAAGAAAGGACAGCACCCAAGCACCGTTCCACCCACATATCAAATTATCAAAGTAACGAACGCGAATCATATGAGCATGATGAAAACTAGCTTGACGATAATTCCCATGTGTCCTTGGGAGCGCTTTTCTCATTATAAGAACTTGTCCAGGCTTGTCCTTTGCTACAAAAAGGATTGGGACACCTTGCTGCACTTTATTTACTTTCATTGCTTGTCACTCGTTACAAGTTATCTTATCACAAAACTATCTGTTACCTATAATTTCAGTGCTCGCAGAGAATACCTTACTGAAAACTGCTTGTCATTTCCTTCTGCTCCTCGTTGGGTTCGACACTCTTACTTATCGAAAGGACTATGATAGATTCCCTACACTTGTGGGTCATCAAGACTCTTTTCTGGCGCCGTTGCCGGGGAGTGAAGCGCCTTTGGTGAGTGGAACTTGGTAAGGAAACATTTATATAGTGTGCTGAAATTTTCTGTCACTTGTGACTATGGAAACTAATCCTTTGAGGGGCTTGTTCGAGGCATCTTCGCCCCGACCAGTAGAGCAAAGAGTTGCTCCTCAAGCTACTGAACCTACTGAAAATGTTTACTTTGAGATTCCTTCGGGTATGATAGATAAACTGCTAGCTAATCCCTTTGAAGGAGATAGAACATTGCATCCCGATTTACACCTTATCTATGTGGATGAAGTTTGTGGATTATTTAAGCTTGCAGGTATGCCTTATGATGTTGTTAAGAGGAAGGTCTTCCCTTTATCTTTGAAGGGAGATGCATTGACATGGTATAGGCTATGTGATGATACGGGACCTTGGGACTATAAACGATTGAAATTAGAATTTCACCAGAAGTTCTATCCTATGCATCTCGTTCATCGTGATCGTAATTACATATATAATTTCTGGCCTCGTGATGGAGAAAGCATCGCTCAAGCTTGGGGGAGGCTTAAGTCAATGTTATATTCATGCCCCAATCATGAGCTCTCAAGAGAAATGATTATTCAAAAAATTTATGCTCGGCTTTCTCTCAATGATCAGCTTTCTCTCAATGATCACATCATGCTCGATACTTCCTGTGCTGGTTCTTATATGCTGAAGACAATTGAATTCAAGTGGGACTTATTGGGAAGAATTAAACGCAACTATGAAGATTGGGGTTCTGACGATGGTAAGGAGTCAGGTATGACACCTAAGTTTATTGTGTTAAATCTTTTATGGATACCGATGCTTTTCGTGGATTTAGCGCTAAATATGGACTTGACTCTGAGATAGTAGCTTCTTTCTGTGAATCTTTTGCTACTCATGTTGATCTTCCTAAGGAGAAGTGGTTTAAATATAATCCTCCCATTGAACTAAAAGTAGTTGCACCTGTTTCAGTTGAAGGAAAGATTATCACTTATAATGATCCTATTGTTCCTACTACTTATGTTGAGAAACGACCTTTCCCTGTTAGGATAAAGGATCATGCTAAAGCTTCAACTGTGGGGTTCGTAAAAGTAATACTAGAACATATACACCTCCTGAGCAAATTAAAGTTGAACCTAGTATTGCTATGGTTAAAGATCTCTTGGCTGATAATATTGATGGGCATGTTATTTACTTCTGTGAGGAAGCTGCTAATATTGCTAAACCCGATGCTAAGATACATAGACCTGTTGTAGGCATGCATGTTATTTCTGTTAAAATAGGCGATCATTGTTATCATGGTTTATGTGATATGGGTGCTAGTGCCAGTGCAATATCTATTTCTTTATACCAAGAAATTATGCATGATATCGCACCCATTGAGTTAGAAGATATTGATGTTACAATTCATCTTGCGAATAGAGATACTATTTAACCAGTTGGGATTGTTAGAGATGTCGAAGTCTTGTGTGGGAAAGTTAAATATCTTGTTGATTTTCTTGTTCTTGGTTCCCCACAAGATAGTTTTTGTCCCATTATATTAGGTAGAACCTTCTTGAATACTGTTAATGCTAGGATTGATTGCAAAAAGGATATTGTTACAATTGGCTTAGGGGATATGTCTCATGAGTTTAATTTTGCCAAGTTTCATAGACAACCCCATGATAAAGAATTGCCTAGTAAGGATGAAATTATTGGTCTTGCTTCTATTGCGGTGCCTCCTACTGATCCGTTAGAACAATATTTGCTAGACCATGAAAATGATATGTTTATGAATGAAAGAAGGGAAATAGATGAAGTATTCATTAAACAAGGTCCTATTCTGGTACACAACTTGCCTCTTGAAATCCTAGGGGATCCTCCTCCACCTAAGGGTGATCCCGTGTTTGAGCTTAAACCTTTACCTGATACTCTTAAATATGCTTATCTTGATGAAAAGAAGATATATCCTGTTATTATTAGTGCTAACCTTTCAGAGCAGGAAGAGGAAGGATTATTGAAAACTCTGAAGAAGCACCATGCTGCTATTGGATATACTCTCGATGATCTTAAGGGCATTAGCCACACTTTGTGCCAACACAAAATTAAATTGGACTAAGGCTCCAAACCAGTTAAAGATCATCAACGACGGTTAAATCCTAAGATGAAAGAAGTGGTAAGAAAGGAGATACTAAAGCTCCTTGAGGAAGGTACAATTTATCCCGTTGCTGATATTGATTGGGTAAGTCCTGTCCATTGCGTCCCTAAGAAGGGAGGTATTACTGTTTTTCCTAATGATAAAGATGAATTGATTCCGCAAAGAATTATTATAGGTTATAGGATGGTAATTTATTTCCATAAATTAAATAAAGCTACTAATAAAGATCATTGCCCTTTACCTTTCATTGATCAAATGCTAGAAAGACTATCCAAACATACACATTTCTGCTTTCTAGATGATTATTCTGGTTTCTCTCAAATACCTATGTCAGCGGACGATCAATGAAAAACTACTTTTACTTGTCCTTTCGGTACTTTTTCTTATAGATGTATGCCTTTTGGTTTATGTAATGCACCTGCTACCTTTCAAAGATGCATGATGGCTATATTCTCTGACTTTTGTGGAAAGATTTGTGAGGTATTCATGGATGACTTCTCCGTTTATGGATCCTCTTTTGATGATTGCTTGAGCAACCTTGATCAAGTTTTGCAGAGATGTGAAGACACTAGTCTCGTCTTGAATTGGGAAAAGTGCCACTTTATGGTTAATGAAGGCATTGTCTTGGGGCATAAAATTTCTGAAAGAGGTATTGAAGTTGATAAAGCTAAAGTTGATGCTATTGAAAAGATGGCGTGTCCCAAGGACATAAAAGGTATATGAAGTTTCCTTGGTCATGCCGGTTTTTATAGGAGGTTCATTAAGGACTTTTCTAAAATCTCTAGGCCTCTGACTAATCTATTACAAAAAGATATTCCTTTTGTTTTCGATGATGATTGTTTAGAAGCATTTGAAATACTTAAGAAAGCTTTGATCACTGCACCTATTGTTCAACCACCTGATTGGAATTTACCCTTTGAAATTATGTGTGATGCTAGCGATTATGCTGTAGGCGTTGTTCTAGGGCAAAGAGTTGATAATAAATTAAATGTTATCCAGTATGCTAGTAAAACTCTTGACACAGCCCATAGATATTATGCTACCACTGAAAAAGAATTCTTAGCAGTTGTATTTGCATGTGATAAGTTCAGACCTTATATTGTTGATTCTAAAGTAACTATTCACACTGATCATGCTGCTATTATATATCTTATGGAAAATAAAGATGCTAAGCCTAGACTTATTAGATGGGTTCTCTTGCTCCAAGAATTTGATTTGCATATTATTGATAGAAAGGGAGCTGAGAACCCCATTGCAGACAACTTTTCTAGGTTAGAGAATGTTCTTGATGACCCACTACCTATAGATGATAGCTTTCCTGATGAACAATTAGCTGTCATAAATGCTTCTCATACTGCTCCATGGTATTCTATTATGCTAATTATATTGTTGCTAAATTTATACCACCTAGTTTCACATACCAGCAAAAGAAAAAGTTCTTTTATGATTTAAAACATTACTTCTGGGATGACCCACACCTTTATAAAGAAGGAGTAGATGGTGTTATTAGACGTTGTGTACCTGGGCATGAATAGGAACATATCCTACGCAAGTGTCACTCCGAACCATATGGAGGACACCACACTGGAGATAGAACTGCACATAAGGTATTGCAATCCGGTTTTTATTGGCCTACTCTCTTCAAAGATGCCCGTAAGTTTGTCTTATCTTGTGATGAATGTCAAAGAATTGGTAATATTAGTAGATGTCAAGAAATGCCTATGAACTATTCTATTGTTATTGAACCATTTGATGTTTGGGGTTTTGACTATATGGGACCTTTTCCTGCCTCTAATGGATATACACATATCTTAGTTGTTGTTGATTACGTTACTAAGTGGGTAGAAGCTATTCCAACTAGTAGTGCTGATCATAACACCTCTATTAAGATGCTTAAAGAAGTTATTTTTTCGAGGTTTGGAGTCCCTAGATATCTCATGACTGATGGTGGTTCACATTTTATTTAGGGTGCTTTTCATAAAGTGCTTGCCAAGTATGATGTTAATCATAGAATTGCATCTCCTTATCACCCACAGTCTAGTCGTCAAGTAGAACTGAGCAATAGAGAGCTCAAATTAATTTTGCAAAAGACTGTTAATAGATCTAGAAAGAATTGGTCCAAGAAACTTGATGATGCATTATGGGCCTATAGAACTGCATATAAAAGTCCTATGGGTATGTCTCCGTATAAGATGGTTTATGGAAAAGCATGTCACTTACCTCTTGAACTTGAACATAAGGCATATTGGGCCATTAAAGAGCTCAATTATGATTTCAAACTTGCCGGTGAGAAGAGGTTATTTGACATTAGCTCACTTGATGAATGGAGAACCCAAGCCTATGAGAATGCCAAGCTGTTTAAAGAAAAAGTTAAAAGACGACATGACAAAAGGATACAAAAGCATGAGTTTAACATAGGTGATTATGTGTTGCTATTCAACTCTCGTTTAAGATTTTTTGCAGGAAAACTTCTCTCTAAATGGGAAGGCCCATACGTTATCGAGGAGGTCTATCGCTCCGGTGCCATAAAAATCAACAACTTCGAAGGCACAAGTCCGAGGGTGGTGAACGGTCAAAGAATCAAACACTATATCTCAGGTAACCCAATAAATGTTGAAACTAATATTATCGAAAACGTAACCCCGGAGGAATACATAAGAGACACTTTCCAGAACATTTCAGACTCCGAAAAGAAATAGGTATGTGGTAGAGTAAGTAAACCGACTCCAAAACAATTCTAATAGCAATTTTTATCCGTTTTGGAATGTTTAAGAAAGTAGGAAAATAAGAAGTAGTCCAGGAAGGACACGAGGCCTCCACGAGGGTGGTGGACACGCCTACCTTAACTGGGCGCGCCCCCTGCCTCGTGGGCACCTCATGTGCTCTTCGGACTCCATTTTCTTGCACGATACTTCTTTTGGTCGGTAAAAAATCATTATATAATCTCCCAAAGGTTTTGACTACCATATCACACAATTATCTTCTGTCTGTGTTTCGAGCTGTTTCTGCCACAGATTAAAGCAATATGTCGTCCCAGGATTCGGAGGGAGAAATCTATGTGGTTGATTACCTTGCAGACCCTAAGGTATACGGGGACTTGGAGCATTATGGCTGGACCACGGAGGAGGAAGAGGACTATGACCCTAAGAGAAAGGAGGAGACAAGCTAAGACGAAGATGAAGTCCCGTTACCTCAACCGGGGGACATGCATGTGGAGTTTAAAAAGTCAAGCCTCCCTGATAGGGCAAAGAAACCCAGGATCGAGTTTATCCCTTTTCGTATCTTGTAGGAAAATGAATAGGAACTATGCAAAAGGATATTAAGCCTTGAGCGGGAGATCGATGATCTAAGGGAGCAAAATTCCATTCTCAAGCACAAATTAAGGAACAAACCTACATCATCAACAACTCCTTCTTCACCACCTCCGAGGACATAATCACATGGGTATGGGCACTCCCCTTGGCAACTTCCAAGCTTGGGGGAGGTGCCCCGGTATTGTATCACCATCACACTCCTATCTTTACCGTTTTACTTAGTTCGATCCTTTTGGTAATATCTAGATCTAGTAGAATAAAGTTTTGGTATGAATTAGTTTTGAGTTTTGCTTTGTGATCTCTCTATGTAATCGAGTCTGTGAGCTATATAATAAAGATTAGTGTTGAGTCAAGGGCTTTGCTATCTTGCTATGATCTTGAGAAAATAGAAAGAACAAAAAGAAAATAAAAGAGTTCATATTGATCTTGTGGATAGTAATGACTTCACACATAAAGAGTATGAGGCATAAAAGTTGTTGAGAGTTGACAAACATAGTTTTGGTCATCGTTGCAATTAATAGGAAGTAATAAAGAAAGAGAGTTTTCACATATAAATATACTATCTTGGACATCTTTTATGATTGTGAGCACTCATTAAGTATGACATGCTAAAGAGGTGATGTTGGACAAGGAAGACAACGTAATGGGTTATGTTTTCTCACATCTCAGTTAAAGTATATTGTCATGGATCGTCCAATATGGTGAGCTTGCCTTTCCCCATCATGCTAGCCAAATTCCTTGCACCAAGTAGAGATACTACTTGTGCTTCCAAATACCCTTAAATCCAGTTTGCCATTAGAGTCCATCGTACCTACCTATGGATTGAGTAAGATCCTTCAAGTAAGTTGTCATGTTGCAAGCAATAAAAATTGCTCTCTAAATATGTATGACTTATTAGTGCGGAGAAAATAAGCTTTATACGATCGTGTGATATGGAAGTAATAAAAGAGACAGACTGCATAATAAAGGTTCATATCACCAGTGACAATATAAAGTGACGTTCTTTTGCATTAAGATTTCGTGCATCCAACCCTAAAAGCACATGACAACCTCTGCTTCCCTCTGCGAAGGGCCTATCTTTTACTTTATGTCTTTTACTTTATGCAAGAGTCAAGGTGATCTTCACCTTTCCCTTTTTCATTTTATCCTTCGGCAAGCACCTCGTGTTGGAAAGATCCTGATATATATATATATATACATATATATATATATATGTATATATATATATATATATATATATATGATAAATGTTTCCTACAAGCAGTGGTAGTTACCACCACTTGCGTTTTGTTTGTTGTATGTAGTATCTGTCGAAACCGAGAGTGTGTACGTGTAGTATGTAGTATATAACAATGATTAGGTAGTATATATACAAAAATTTTAGGTAGTATGTACCATTTTTTGAGTATGCTCTTTTTTACGTATAAATATGTACGTATTTCACAAATATAACAAAACTATGGGCTTATATGCAATTTTTCATGTAACTTGTTTTGAAATATTTTAGATATAGTATATGAACATATTTAAAATAATAAAATAGTATATATAGTACCACATGCTAGTATATGAGAAATGTGGGGTAACTACCACCGGGTGGTAGGATGGATTTTCCCTATATATATATATATATATATATATATATATATATATATATATATATATATATATATATATATATATATATATACACATCTGGGCTATTCTGTTAGCGTAACAGAATATTATTCTGTTACCCTACTTGAATTGATGAATTCAAGCGGTTGAACAGATGAAAATCGAGCGGTTGAACTCATGCTTTCTGTTGTTGTTAAAAATCGTCTTCTTTAGTTCAAAATTTTTTCCAATTTTTTTGTCGAAACGGGGCATGTAATATATCATTGGAAAGCTCTTGACATCCACATTACAATCTTATAATTTGTTTTTGCAAAAAAATTATGATTTAAGAGCAGTTTTGAAAAAACCGTTTTTTTCAAAACCGAAAACGTGAATCGTATTTTGGACTTAATTTTCAAACGGTTTGTCGGAATTGAGCAAATGAGATGGTGTTGGAAAGCTTGTGAAAATACACATCTTCCATATATCTACTATTTTTTCAAATTCTATATGATTTAAAAGTAATTTGAAAAACGGTGAAATTCTGGGTGAAATGTTTTTTTCACTGTTTTTTGCAAACGGTTTGTCGGATTGACACAAATGATACTGCGTTGGAAAGCTATGGAAAATGCGCAACTTTTGCGTATAGAAAGTTTTTTCTAATTCCTTACGGTTTAAATACGAATTCAAATACGGTTAAAATTGGTTTTGAACGCGGTTTTTTTAAAAAGTTTATCGAAATGGGGCAAATAATATACCGTTGGATAGCTATCGAAAATGCGAAACTTAGTCATGTTGAACGTTTTCTCTACTTCGCAACCGTTTAAAAGTAATTTGAAATACGACATGATATATTTTTATGTTTTCTCGTCTGAAAAACAGAGTAGTCGTACTGATATATGTGTATGTTTGTACTGAGCTATTTTTCTAGAGTAATTTTGAATGGTCCCTAAAAAGGGTACTTGTACTGATGTTTGCATGAGTTTGTACTTAGCGTGTTTTCACTATCCAGACTTTGCTCTGTTTTGCTCGTAAGTTTTCAATGGTTTATTGTATCGTCACCCCTGTACTTGCATGGTTTATATCATCGAACTGAATGATATTTTTTTCAAAAAGAAAATGTTTTTTATTCTTGTTTGAACTATTTTTTTTATAATGATGTTCTGTACTTCTCTTATTTTACGACTTGTACTTTTCTCATTTGAAATGCATGGGGTTTTTTTTTGCTTGAACTTTTACAAGTTGAATTTCTGTCATTTCTTTTATTCCGAACGGACCACCATTTTTAACTTGTACTGATCAATATTTTTAATTCAACCATTTTTCTTTCTAGAATGGACGAATATATGTTCGAGAAAAAGAGTACTTGAACGGATGTATGTATGGTTTTGTACTGAGCGTGTTCTAGACTTGTCTCTTTTTGCAACTTGAACTTTTTCTTGTTGATATTTTTTTATGTTTCATAATGTTCTCTTTTATTCCGGACCTCTCTTTTTCATGGGTCCAAGCATTCGCTTTCTTAACTTTGAACTTTCTGGATTCCTTGTACCCAAACCTCCTCAATTCTTCTGTAATGTATCTCATTTCTTTATTTTCTAATTTTTCTAAAAGGGTTTTTGTAACCATGAAATTATTTATCCGTGAACTTATGGATTTTTTTGCCATGTACTTACCAACATTTATTCTGCCAAATACACACACTTTCTTGCCAACATTTTTAAAACGCTTCAGCTCACGTAGGCATAACATCAAATAGGCAAGGGCGAAAAATAAAAACCGGAAGAAATCAGTTTTTAGCTATTTACTATATAAGTATATCATCCAACGTGTACTCGGTGTCAACTTGCATAACATGACACAGAGGAATAGCAACATCGTACCATTAGCAATAGATAGCAACTCAATACAACAGCAGAACACACAATATATCTTTTTCTACATACAATGCCATGATTTATTATACATAATTGTTGGCAAGTACATGTCAAGCGAAACAAATTTTCAACAGAAACGACTTCTTTTGAGTGGTGCATGTCAAAACAATGATATTTTCTTTTCTTGATCCTTCGAATTTGGGCGAAGAGAACGTAACAAGAGAAGTGAAGCAATGCCACCACCTAGTACCTGCATTTAGTACACTTCTATTTGAGATCGTAGCTTAAGGCAGTGAGGTTGCAAGTTCAAACACATGCCTGAATTGAACTCAAATAAGAAACTGAAATCCAACTACAATAAGAATTGAACTGAATGAAATCTATAAATTGAACCAAACTGAAAGAAGAAATTGGACATCATATGTACAACAAGAAATAAACTTGAGTAGTATCAGCTACTAAACAAAAAGATTGCTTTACTAAACATAGAGATTTTATATTGGTGAAATTTTTCTTCCTATAGAACCGTAAATCAAATACATGTATTGTTCGCTAGGTTGTAGCAACATGATAAGTAGTAGCAGTACTACTCTAGGTGGCAAAGTAGTAGCGCCACAAAGGAAGGCCACCATCAATAGTGCGTACTACCGCGACACCTAAAGTATGTGTTGGCCACGCTTGCTTTACATAGTACTACAAGCTTTTTATTAAAAAATGTACTACAAGATTTGTGAACATGAGGTCGTAGAGAAGTTGTACTGAGAGTGTGGATTAGAGCGGCCGGACAAGGATGCAGCACACACACACACACACACCACCAGATAAGTTTCTAGGGTTCTTAATGAGCTAATGATATAAAACATGTTGAACTGAAATTTGGACTTCTAGGACTATCGAATGTTTTGGGTTCTTTTATGAACCTTTTTGTTATTTTTTTCTTAACTAAAAACCAAAATTACAATCACAATACACACATGTACTACACAACAATGTGCGTATGTACTGTCCATGTAAACAAATTAACCAAAAACAACTAATTTATGGAGGAAACCATGTTTATGTTGCTCAGTACACCATGTGATGTAACTACAAACTCCTTTTCTCTCTGAAAAAAGCATGATTCACAAATGACCTACATTTCTAGCATCAGGTACATATTTGTCATGAACTGATAGAATTACTCAAGTAGACCAAATTCGAACTAGAATAGAAGAAATCCTACAGAGCATCATTTCTAGCATCCGTACATGTCCTTTTACGGACTGATGGTAGATATACATGGCGAACTGCTATACCACCTACAGAGCATCATTTTTCTACGAGAAAACACAATTCATCATTTATCAAAATTACGAGTTTCTTTGGACATAACCAAAACAAGAATTTGAACAACAAGGAGGAGCACGGTGACGGGCGTGTGGCTGGGTGGTGGAGTGGGGCGACGGTGGAGGTGGTGGAAGGTTGACCCGAGGGTGGTGGCGGGCATTGCGTCGAGGATTGACCCACTTCGGATTTGGTGGAGTGGCCTGGAGTGAGTTTTTTTCTTTTGCTTTTTTCTGTTGGGTGTACTGGTTTGCTCTGAATCTAACAATACATTTGTCTTGTAGATTTCCATTTGTCCAAAACAAGAAGGAAACACTCCAATACTTAACAACTAATCTATTAGTACATCCAGAACAATTTCAATTTTCAGAACAAACTTCCATTGATGTGTTATACTATGAATCTGTATATAGGACATGATGGGTCTCAGGCTACTTTCAAAATAGGTTGCATCAGGGGCGAAATTACCTCTACCTCCTGCTTGGATAGAGGATACATACTTCCAATACACGAACAGCTGAACTGAAGTGGTTCTCGTCACCAGTCTGCAGTCGCTCCAACCTCCCTCGTGCTGCATTCAGAGAGAAAATAAATTAGTGAAAGAAAGGAGATTTAGAGAGGAAGAGAAACAGAGGAGGAGGGCATTATAATGAAGTGCTAGATCATTCTTTACTTGCAGCTGAGAAATGGACCAATGGTTAACTATAATGAAGTGCAGACATGGTGAAAAAGCAAACTCTAAACTATTACTTGCAGCTAAGAAAATGTTCAAAGAAAAATGAGATGGTGTCCTCACTGTGTGGGTGATCAATGGGTGCAGCGCAGGGTGAATATGGTGGTCGCAGTTCCACTTGGACTGCGGTCAGAGCTCGACTTGGATGCATGGATGCTGTAGCCGAAGAAACACAATGGAGCTTTTCAGAAAACAAACTCTGAACTTTTCTGGAGCTTTTTGTTGAGCTGAAGTACTTAAGCAAATACATGATGGCATAAAGAAAACAAGTGTCTAAATCATTTAGCAATAAAAGCGATGGTATGGAAAAATTGAATTAATATTTTTCTCTCATTCCGATGGTATGGAAGAAACACCATATTTTTATGAAATCGCATGAGTTCTGGTTTTTTGAACTCCTCCAGTGCTTACACATGAACTGAGCAATAAGCAACATAATATTTTTTTTCTCTTAACTTTATAGGGGATAAACACTTGAACTTATGAAATGACAGGACACCACGCACATTTGCTTCATACCTCTATCTTGTTGCTCGATGTGGTACACTTGCCACCTACTCGTTGTCGCTGGTCATACCCTACACACATTAGTAACCAATTAAGCACGCACCACAACACACCTAGGGTTGTATCTTCAGTACACTTTGAACTAACGATATAGTAGATTAGTAGCACAAGAAAACAATTCTGTAGTCACATCTTCAGAATTCTATAGGTACAGCCTAGGACTTTTGAACTGATGACATGGTTGTTTTGGGTAGGCTGGAGGTGGAACCTTACATCTCATTTCAATTGAGGTTCCATGTGACACTTGCTTCCCATTCAACCTTGCTTCCCATTTCATCAGTACTAGTACGACTCAATAATAAATTTAGAATTGTAGCACCGTTAAGGAAACAATGTCGAGAGCCACCATCGACGGACCACTGCCAATGGGATCCTCGGGAACCCCGCTCATGGATGAGAAATAGCCGCAAGGAGGAGCCCCGCTCATGGATGAGCAGAAGATGCTCGTAAATGAACTTTTTGGGAGGATTTATATTCTTATGTGTGTACTGTTGTTTTTGCAGAGTGGACCTATGTTCTTATGTACTTTGAACTCTAAAGTCACACAACACAAAAGCCAATGAACTTTTTTCATTTTTCTTTCACATTTTGAACCACTAAGCTTTTTTTAAGGTGAACTTATATTTTTCATGCACCTTCCCATTTTTCAGATCATACTATATTTCAAAGCCAGCTGTAACACAACTCAGTTATTTTGCATGAACTTTTTTAAGGAAAAGCTAGAAATATTTACTCAAAGTTCAGTAAAAGATTAAGGGAAATAAATTGTAGTGCCAATAGCGAATCCTCATGGGAGTTTATATTTGAACTAGCTACAGTTTATTTTTTGAACTTACCTGGCAGTAATACATGAACTCTAGCACCCAATACAAGTATCATGCGACAATCTGTAAACAAAAAAAAGATGTAGGTTAAAACAAAAGTTGAAATAGCAGACAAACTCGAAGAAGCTAGCATCAACGATCTTCTAACTGAAGCACCATAGGTTCCCAATTTAATACCACTACAGAGTACTACAATAATTCTGTCAAAATTAAGTACACAAAGAACCTACACATCAATCCATCACAGGATCATCCATTTTACATTCCATCCCCAAATATGCATGGCAAGTTTCAGAGTTGGAAGCTCTCTAAATTAACCCATCTAAAAACTAAGTGATACATATATGCAGGAACAAAACTAGCTCTAAGTGAGCAAGAACAGAGTATCAAGAAGAGTCATCAAATTCATACCAAAGATGCTGAAGAATGGAGAAAGTTGAGCTGGATCAGGAGGTGAAACACGGGTGGCCTGCACGCGGCTCTTTGAGTGACCGGCGTCGGAGCAAGAAGTTGGACTGATGACCGGGAGGGAAGGCTGGGCTGGCTGCTGGAGTAAGCCAACAACCATGTACTGCTGCTCGCGACGAACTCGACCTCCCTAATGCCATGGGGTTGGACTGAACACATCTCGACTGTGCAACAGAGATCTACCCTACTAATCAACATATGCAAGTCCGTACATACAAAATTGGTTGAATATGATGAACATAACAAAATGGATGCTATTTTTCATATTTGAATTTCTACTAATTAGACTTGCGAAGGGGAAGTAGATGAACTAAAAAGCAGGAACTATTGCAAATTTTCTATACAATGAACTACTGTACAATATAAAACTGATTTTTTAAACACGCACACTGCACTGATTCAGCTTTCCTTTTACGAACTGATGATAAAATACATGCTGGGCTGCTACACCAGCAGCAAATCCATGAATACATGACCTTTTTTGGATAGCAATCTAACAAGTGTTATAGCAAAGCAGGAAACAAGCAAACGTTTTCAACTACTCATGAACACGCATCAAGCTATAAGTACAAACTGCTTCTCATTCACTAAAACATGAGCTAATTTTCAATAGAGATTCACAAAAACGGGTGATAGCAGTGAACCTGTGATGAAGAATTGAACTGAAAAAGAAATTTTTTGGGGGTAGCATACGACGTCGGAGATCAGATGGACCGGCTACATCTCCTCATTTGGACTGATAGCTTTGGTGAAGTGGAGCTAATGGAGGTGGAGATCACGAGCGGCGTCGGGATTTGGCTGCTGCAGGGAATCCATCAGCGAGCACGCATCACAAAAGCAAATGTTTAAAGAAAAACGAGATGGCGTTCTCACTGTGTGGATGATCAACGGGCGCAACGCTTGGTGAAGATGTTGGTCGCATTTCGACTTGGACTACAGCCAGAGCTCGACTTGGACAGTTGATGATGATCTTTATGCTATTGATCGATTGGTCTGATGGTACATGTTAATGCCAATAGACAAGCGAGCATGCTGCTATGAAGCTAACCTATTTTTATAACTTTATGGTTCGGATTCAGTATCTCCATTACCTATATGCAGAATCAACATTGTCCATGGTTTAGACTACTACTATTTTCTTGAGAAAACGCAAAAACCTTGTGTTTCAATAGTAATGCACAGCGGCTCCCTTATCAATTGTTCAGGTACCGTTTAGCAATTAAAAATCGAGGAGTTGCATGCCCATCAATTCAGAACTAAGATCACCAAATTTTTTGGGCCATAGCCCAAGTCTATGCACGGAAAAATCTCATCTAACATGCAAGGGATGAAGGGAGCACAAGGTGCAGTACTATATAGAATAAATGACTCTGAGACAAACTACTAGATCCGATTTTTTTGCAAAGAAGTCGTACCATTTCAGCAGTCTTGCTGGATGAGCTACCCGAGAGATCAAGTTGAGCAACAGCAAGTTCTAGCAAGTTCGACTTGGTGAAGGTGGTGCAGCGGCAAGTTTCGACTCGGTGCCACAACTTTGCTATCCTTGAACTGTGCAGTGACTGGATGTGCTTACCTGGCTGGATGTCCCGGACAAGCTTATCTACTAGAACTGCAGGAAGCTCGAGCCTCTTTCGGCCCTGGGATGGCTCCCATGCCTGGGGGTAACACCGGTGCATCGGGGTGCAGGGAGAGGAGCAGTGCCAGAGTCCAGGTTGTAGCAGGCTATGCTCGCCAAAGCCCGGCCAGATCCGTGCGCGGGGAGCACTCGTGGCAGGATCTGCGCCTAGAGTAGCTCGGGGAGGGTGCTCGCCCTGGATTCGTCGGGGCGGGCTGGCTGGCATCGTCGGAGGGAGACGGGCGGCGCGGGGAGAAAGGCGGCGGACGGCGCGCGGGAGGAAGGCGGCGGCCAACATGCGAGATGGAGGCGACGACCGGCATGGGGCACGGCGGTGGTGCACGCGAAGGAGGCGGCGGCAGGCGCGCGGTAGGGAGGCGGAGACCAGCGCGGAGGATGGCGGTGGCGCGCGGGAGGGGCTTGACGGTCGGCACGAGGGAGGAAGTTGGCGGCCGATCCGAGGGATGGAGGCGAGGAGTGGGTTGGGGCCAGTTGCGGGAGGTAGGGGCGGGGCACGGGTGGATCCGTTGGCGGCCAGTCACGGCGCCGCGGGCTCCCTCGCTCAGGCTAACGCCGTCGCTCGCTCGCCCGCGACGACTGCCTCCGGCGGTAGGAGGCGGTTTAGGTTGGGGTGGGTCGGGCGGGGGACATAGGCTGGTCGCGCCTTATAGGGGGCGATGGTAATAGAATATTATTCTATTACGGGTAACACAATAGTCCAGCCCTATATATATATATATATATATATATATATATATATATATATATATATATATGACAAATGTTTCCTACAAGCAGTGGTAGTTACCACCACTTGCGTTTTGTATGTTGTATGTAGTATCTGTCTGAACCGAGAGTATGTACGTGTAGTATGTAGTTTATAACAATGATTAGGTAGTATATATACTAATCTTTAGGTAGTATGTACCATTTTTTTAGTATGCTCATTTTTACGTACAAATATGTACGTATTTTATAAATATAACAAAAGCTATGGGCTCATATGCAATTTTTCATGTAACTTGCTTTGAAATTTCTTAGATATAGTATATTAACATATTTAAAATAATAAAATGGTATATATAGTACGACATGGTAGTATATGAGACATGTGGGGTAACTACCATCGAGTGGTAGGATGGATTTTCCCTATATATATATGTATATATATATATATATATATATATATATATCCAATTGGATGTAAGTTAGCATGAACTATTATTGTTGACATTACCCTTGAGGTAAAACGTTGGGAGGCAACACTATAAGCCCATATCTTTCTCTGTGTCCGATTAAAACTCCATAACCATAAGTATTGCGCGAGTGTTAGCAATTGTAGAAGACTAAATGATAGTTGAGTATGTGGACTTGCTGAAAAGCTCTATTCTTGACTCTTTCCGATGTTATAATAAATTTCAATTGCTTCAATGACTGAGATTACAGTTTGTTAGTTCCCAATGAAGTTTATGATTCACATTTGACAATGTGAATAGTTGTTACTTGAGCATAAGAAATCATTTGACAATATATATATGTTGCTGTTATAAGAATGATCATGATGCCCTCATGTCCGTATTTTATTTTTATCGACACCTCTATCTCTAAACATGTGGACATATTTTTCGATATCGGCTTCCACTTGAGGACAAGCGAGTTCTAATCTTGGGGGAGTTGATACGTCCATTTTGCATCATGCTTTTATATCGGTATTTATTGCATTATGGGCTGTTATTACACGATTATGTCACAATACTTATGGCTATTCTCTCTTATTTTACAAGGTTTAACATGAAGAGGGAGAATGCCGGCAGCCGGGATTCTGGGCTGGAAAAGGAGCAAATATTGGAAACCTATTCTGCACAGCTCCAAAAGTCCTGAAACTCCACGAAAGTCATTTTTAGAATTAATAAGAATTATTGAGCGAAGAAAGTACCAGAGGGGGGCCACACCCTGGCCACGAGGGTGGGGGCGCGCCCACCCCTACTAGGCGTGCCCCCCGCCTTGTGAGCCCCCCTGGTGGCACTCCGGTGCCCATCTTCTGCTATATGAAGTTTTTTACCCTGGAAAAATCATAAGCAAGATTACAGGACGAAACTCCGCCGCTACGAGGCGGAACCTTGGTGGAACCAATCTAGGGCTCCGGCGGAGCTGTTCTGCCGAGGAAACTTCCCTCCGGGAGGGGGAAATCATCACCGTCGTCATCATCAACGATCCTCTCATCGAGAGGGGGTCAATCTCCATCAACACCTTCACCAGCACCATCTCCTCTCAAACCCTAGTTCATCTCTTGTATCCAATCTTTGTACCCAAACCTCAAATTGGTACCTGTGGGTTGCTAGTAGTGTTGATTACTCCTTGTAGTTGATGCTAATTGGTTTATTTGGTGGAAGGTCATATGTTCAGATCCTTAATGCATATTAATACCCCTCTGATTATGAACATGAATATGCTTTGTGAGTAGTTACGTTTGTTCCTGAGGACATGGGGTGAAGTCTTGCTATTAGTAGTCATGTGAATTTGGTATTCGTTCGATATTTTGATGAGATGTATGTTGTCTCTCCTCTAGTGGTGTTATGTGAACGTCGACTACACGACACTTCACGATTATTTGGGCCTAGAGGAAGGCATTGGGAAGTAATAAGTAGATGATGGGTTGCTAGAGTGATAGAAGCTTAAACCCTAGTTTATGCGTTGCTTCGTAAGGGGCTGATTTGGATTCACTAGTTTCATGGTATGGTTAGGTTTACCTTAATACTTATTTTGTAGTTGCGAATGCTTGCAATAGGGGTTAATCATAAGTGGGATGCTTGTCCAAGAAAGGACAGCACCCAAGCACCGGTCCACCCACATATCAAATTATCAAAGTAACGAACACGAATCATATAAGCGTGATGAAAACTAGCTTGACGATAATTCCCATGTGTCCTCAGGAGCATTTTTCTCATTATAAGAACTTGTCCAGGTTTTTCCTTTTCTACAAAAAGGATTGGGCCACCCTGCTGCACTTTATTTACTTTCATTGCTTGTCACCCGTTACAAATTATCTTATCACAAAACTATCTGTTACCTACAATTTTAGTGCTTGCAGAGAATACCTTACTGAAAACCGCTTGTCATTTCCTTCTGCTCCTCGTTGGGTTCGACACTCTTACTTTTCGAAAGGACTACAATAGATCCCCTACACTTGTGGGTCATCAAATACCGGCACAAAAAATCAAGAACTTGCAACCAACGCGATAAAGGGGTTGTCAATCCCTTCACGGTCACTCGTGAAAGTGAGATTTGAGAGAGATAATAAAGTAAATATTTTTGGTATTTTTGACATATAGATTGGAAAGTAAAGATTGCAAAATAGTAAACGAGATTCAACAATATGGAAAAGAGACTTTAATATAATGGAAAAGAGACCCAAGGGCCATAGGTTTCACTAGTGGCTTCTCTCGAGATAGCATGTATTGCGGTGGATGAACAAATTACTATCGAGCAATTAATAGAAAAGCGCATAACTATGATGACACCTAAGGCAATGATCATGAACATAGGCATCACATCCATGTCAAGTAGACCGACTCCTGCCTGCATCTACTACTATTACTCCACACATCAATCACTATCTAGCATGCATCTAAAGTATTAAGTTCATAAGAATGGAGTAACGCATTAAGCAAGATGACATGATGTAGAGGGATAAACTCAAGCAATATGATATAAATCCCATCTTTTTATCCTCGATGGCAACAATACAATATGTGCCTTGCTGCCCCTACTGTCACTGGGAAAGGACACTGGAAGATTGAACCCAGAGCTAAACACTTCTCCCCTGGCAAGAAAGATCAATCTAGTAGGCGAAACTAAACCGATAATTCAAAGAGACTTGCAAAGATATCGAACCATGCATATAAGAATTCAGAGAAGAACCAAATAATATTCGTAGATAATCTTGTTCATAAATCCACAATTCATCGGATCTCGGTAAACACACCGTAAAAGAGTATTACATCGAATAGATCTCCAAGAACATCGAGGAGAACTTTGTATTGAGAATCAAAGAGAGAGAAGAAGCCATCTAGCTAATAACTACAGACCCGAAGGTCTGTGGTAAAATACTCATGCTTCATCGGAGAGGCAATGGTGTTGATGTAGAAGCCCTCCGTGATTGATTCCCCCTCCGACAGATCATCAGAAAAGGCCCCAAGATGGGATCTCATGGGTACAGAAGGTTGCGGCGGTGGAAAATTGGTTTCGTGGCTCCCTCTGATGTTTTTAGGGTATAAGAGTATATATAGGCGAAAGAACTAGGTAGGTGGAGCTACGAGGGGCCCACGAGGGTGGGGGCGCGCCTACACCCTAGGAGCACCCTCCTGCCTCGTGGACGCCTCGTTGCGTCTCTGACTTCAATTCCAAGTCTTCTGGTTTGCTTTCGGTCCAAGAAAGATCATCACAAAGGTTTCATTTCGTTTGGACTCCGTTTGGTATTCCTTTTCTGCGAACTCTAAAGTAGGCAAAAAAAATAGAAATTGGCACTGGCCCTTGGTTAATAGGTTAGTCCCAAAAATAATATAAAAGAGCATATTAAAGCCCATTAAACATCCAAAACAAATAATATAATAGCATGGAACAATCAAAAATTATAGATACGTTGGAGACGTATCAGAGAGCAGCAGGCTCCAGCAGGGCCTCAAGCCCTTGCCGTAGAGACAGCTCCCCCCACGGCAGAGGACGTGCATTTAGTTCTTGCCGTCGAGCCTCGGGCTCTGGCGTGGGCACAACACACCGTTTGGTTCTTGCAAACAGGGGAACTCCCGGAGGAACAGGAAGAGGCAGAGAAAGTTTCCCATCGGTCCAGCATGTATCAGTTTGTGGACAATGTCTTATACAGGAGGAGACCGAACAACATGAAATTGAAGTACATTCCTCAGGAGGACGGGCTGGAGCTGTTGGCAGAGATACATGGTGGCATATGTGGCTCTCACATAGGATCAAGAGCCCTTGCTGGCAAAGCTTTCCGGCAAGGTTTCTTTTGGCCCACTGCTCTCCAGGATGCAGCTGCACTAGTAACCAAGTGTGAAGTGTGCTAGTTCCATTCAAAGAAGCTTCATCAACCAGCTCAAGCTCTTCAGACAATCCCTCTTTCCTGGCCATTTTTGGTCTGGGGGCTCGACATACTAGGCCCCTTTCACCGTGTTGTCGGGGGCTTTGAGTACTTGTACGTCGCGATCGACAAGTTCACAAAGTAGCCAGAAGTGGAGCCAGTGAGAAAGCTGACAGCACAATCAGCCGTCAAGTTCATCAAAGGACTAGTTTTCCGTTTAAGTGTGCCAAACAGAGACCGACAACGGCACGCAGTTCATGAGCCGCACCTTCATGCAGTATATCCAAAACCTTGGAAGCAAAGTTTGTTTTGCTTCTGTTGCTCATCCAAGAAGCAACGGCTGAAAGGGCAAATGCAGAAGTGTTGCGGGGCCTCAAAACAAGAACTTTTGACAGGCTGCATAAATGCAAAAGATGCTGGATTGATGACTTGCCGACAGTTCTTTGGTCAATCAGAACGAAACCAAATCGAGCCACTGTCCAGACGCCCTTCTCCCTAGTATACATGGCAGAAGCAGTTCTCCCCACAGAGCTCACATACGGGTCACCCCGAGTGCTGGCTTATGATGAGCTTGAGCAAGAGCATTTGCACCAAGATGATGCTACACTCCTTAAGGAAGATCGTCTTCAGGCTGCTGTGCGAGCCGCGCGCTACCAGCAAGCCTTGCGCCGCTACCATAGCCGCAAGGTTCATGCCCAAAGCCTTGAGGAAGGCGACCTTGTTCTTCGGCGTATTCAATCCACCAAGAATTCCAACAAGTTGATGCTAAAGTGGGAAGGCCCTTATCGGGTAATAGGAGTCACCAGGCCCGGTGCAGTCTGCTTGGAGATCGAAGATGGTATTCCAGTGAGCAACTCCTGGAATATCGAACACCTTCGCAAGTTTTACCCATGCGCGGTTGCCGGGACACCCAGCAACCCCCTTTTGTACTAGCCTTGCGGGCAAGGCATGTAACCATGTGTACAGAGCTAGGCGCAGACTCTGCGCGCAGTCGAATAACTTTTAGTATGTACAGTTCTTGTTGATTTCCGTGTTTATGTGTATACATATATGCATGCCTGTCTAGGATACTGTGCTACCCTTGTTTCCAGCAAGTACTGATGAACCGCCAATGTTCCATGCTCCTATCTTCTCTTCTTTCCAGCCAAAATGATTTCTTATCATGGAATTGGCTTTGAGAAGAGGTCACGAAGACTGCCTGGCACTGCGAACCCCGGCAAGCCAAACAGATAAAGTTTACCCCTTGTCCATTCATGTCTGTACCCTATAACTTGTGCATTAGAAAACCTCGCCACTCTTTTCAGACTTAGGTGCTCCCATCCCTGACTCAAATGCTGCTTCGGTCAGAATGGTCGCAGTAGCCTTTGATAAAAAGAGGTTGGCAGGGGGCTGGACCCTTTGTCTGTAACCCGGCAGATGTGATTCTTTGGCAGGAAAAAGGGTGCCGGCTAGGTCGCCTGCCGGGAAAACTTGTTTATTTACATTAAAGAGGTGTTTCACCTCTGCATGGATATATACATGCATGGGTTCCCGGCAAGGCTCATCTTTTCCATTGACATGCCGATGCAAGTACAAGTGTTACAGAACACAAACATGGGCTTGAGGGATTACATTATTTGAATTAGGATTTGGCAAGTGCCTACAAGTTTGACATTAAAAAAACATAAGTGCCCCATAATCCCCGTTATTGCCCCTTTCCTCCCAGACATGGTAGGTGAAGACAAAAGGGACAAAATGGAGACACTAGGGGGATGCGTCAATAAAGAGCATGGCGGAGGCGACCCGTTGACCACCGACACTAGGGCCGGCAGGGCACGGCCCCTGGCAAAGCATGTTGCCGGGGGCGGTGCAGATGATGGTGCTACCACTTGATGAAGATGGTGCGGGTGGTGATCAGCCGGAGTCGGAGTCGTCACTCTCCCGCTTGCTACCATCGCCATCACCATCACAGCCCTCCTCGTCCCTGTCGCTCGAGGAGGAGCTTTCGTCATCGGTGGAGCTCTCCGTGCAGCACCCTAAGTGAATCCCCGAACGCCTGAAGACCTTGACGGAAAGCTGGTCATTCTCCATTAACTTGAACTGGAGAACATGCCCCTTCGACAAGCTATGGGCATGGGCAAAGGTTTTCCACCCACGTCGGAAGTACATAATGTGAGGGGCGGGGAAGTCGACGTCGACCCACAAACCGTTGTTCCCACAGCCCCTCATATGCAGCCTCAAGGTGTGCGGTGGGTCAAGCTCCATTACCCGAGCAAATGTAGTAGGGAGGCGGAGATGACCGCACAAGGGCTTGTACAGCCTGATGAAGAACTCATAGGGCTGGTCTCCGACATGGCCTTCCATTGGGGGAGGGGCCGCCGGTAGAGACGCGGCTAATGCACTGCCCCGCCCTCCTCTTCCTCGAGCGCCGCAGCGACCTCGGCCTCGCCCCCTCCCTCTCCCTCTCACCGCAGGCTCCACTTCCATGAACTCTGGAGGAGGAGGGACACGCTGTCGAGTAGAAGCCCTCGTTGCCGCCGTTGGAGCGCCAGCACGCCCTCTCACCATGACGAGCGGAGGAAGATTACAAAGCAGGAAGAAGAAGGAGGTGCATGTGGAAAGACGTCTTCCCTCCCCTTTTTATAGAAGGATGGGGCCGGGGGCTGGCCTCTCACCCCTAGGGCGGCTGCCCCGCTCAACTAATACGGCCTCCAGAGGCGCAGGGAATCAGGACCGACCCACTGCTCCAACCAGCGATGCCTGATTTCCCGCCACGACACTAATGCCCATGCTTCCCGTATCCACCACCTACCCTCCTCAGGCATGAAGGACACATGGCGAACGAGCCAGAAGCACAAAAGCAAGTGTGACAGCCATTTTCCACCCCGTGATCATGGGGTGCAAGTGCCATATAGGCCACGACACACGCCTTCTTCGTAAATGAGCAGTGCCCCTATGGATTCCTCTTTTATGGGGAAGGCGCGGGCTGCCTCTTTACTGTTCGATGTGAGGTGTTGCAGGCATGCTGCGACCGCTCCATGCATGACCCCACATCGCGCACTCAATGCGGACCGTGGGGAAGCACAACTAATGAGAAGATTGCAACAGTTAATCCCTACCACATGTGCCCGCGCACTGTTTTGGGCCTGGCCCAACGGTGCTTCGCAGTCGTGTGTGGCCCAGGCCCAGGTGTCCTGTCGGTGTACATAAGTTTGGGCCCTTTTGTACCCCTTACTTGTGCACAGGCAGTTGTAGCCGCACCCATGGTGAGGCTTGATGGGGTAGTAGAAGGCAAGAGACAAGACTACTAAGGCAGCATTCAAGCCAGTGAACAGAGAACAAAAGACAAGCTGGTCTTGCCGGGATGGCTCACGAAGGCCCAGCAAGATACTTGCCGAGGTAATTTGCAAAGCACCAGCAAGGCCACCACCCTTGAGGCTGAGAGCTCTGACGCCATCGACAACGTCAAGACCAAGACTCGGGGGTACATGCGTAGTAGCATGCAGATCTTTGTGAAGACTGGTGGCATGCAGATCTTCGTGGAGACCAGAGGGCGAAGTCCCTGGCAAGGATCCTGCCAGGGATGACTGCGAGGCCCCGGCAAGGCCCTTGCTGGGGACAACTGCAAAGCCACAGCGAGGCTCGCACACGAGAAGGTTCCGCTACCCCACTGCTATTCCAGCACAGCGACCAGCCTGCCTACAAGGCAAGCACCTGTGTGGTGGCATGCAGATCTTCGTGAAGATCCTGCCACCGCTCCAGCACAGCGGCTAGCCAGTTAGCTTGGCGCTGCATGCCTCGTCAGTCTGGATACATGCCAAGATGGGGTGAGGCGGCGATGGATGGGACAGGCTCTATTACCGTCCCCGATAAAGTTGGAGGGCACATAAGCAGGGCATTTAATGTGTTTGTCCTACAACGTCAGTGATAAGCATGTACATTGTAGCTACTTTACACCTCCTGTGTGCCATTGTGGCAACCCCTTTGGACGTATAAAAGGAGGCCCAAGGCGTACTGGAGAAGGATTCGAACGTTTGGACCAGACACGCATAGCGGCTAGTCAAGGTTCAAGAACACTAAATACACACTGGCGCGCAAGTGTGGTTCAAAAAATACACACGCATAGGAGGAACAGTGGAAAATGTGGCTTTTGGTGAGAGGGAGGGGCGGGGAGATAGATATTTCCATGGTGTCAAAAAAATTCGCTCGGTGCCGCGAGAAATTGGCGCACAAGTGTGATTTCAAGCGGGGGCGATGGACTGTAGATGATGAAGCTTCATGCGTAAGACAGACAAGACAGTGCGCTAAGATATTTTATATTGCATCCCACACGATTCTTTCTAGTAAACAGTTTGTGGTATACCTGATTTTTTCATTATGATTTGAAAGACAAAATGGTGTTACGGAGGGAAAGGATGGTGTTTGAATTGCTAGAACATCTATGTACAGTGAACATGCAACTACATGAGGGTCATGTTTAAATTTGGAATTATTCCGGGTTCGTTTGGCATTTTTATGGATTAATTGAGTTTCTCGGCATTTAATGTGCATAATTCAAATTTGAACTACAAGCACATGCTCTAGTGCACCAAAGTTTGTTGAAAAATCACATGTGTGTCTTTGGGTGAATTTATAGGTCCCATGCAAGAAATGGGAATGAAATTCAAACATCTGGGCGTCGTGGCTCGGTAGGGAACATTGAGAAACTTGGTTATTAAATTCCTAGAAATTCAAAACTCGCCTGAAAATCATGAAACTTGGCATGGTGTCATTTCATGGCACCAACATGTAGTGGTAAAAAAATTGGCCGCATTTGGAGAAATTTTTTGTATAAGCTTCTTGCAAACCGGAGCTTCTCTCAAGAAGACTCGTGGTTCCCGAGGGGGGACGTGTCACCTTTATGTTCAAAATGATATATGCTGCCTCCCCTATTATTTTTTTACAGAGGCAACATAGAACTATATGAGTGCTGTGTTAAAATTTGGAATTATTCCGGGTTCGTTTGATCTTTCTTATACATTAATTGAATTTCTGGTCATTTAATGTGCATAATTCAAATTTGAACTACAAGCACATGCTCCAATGCACCAAAGTTGGTTAAAAAAACACATATGTGTCCTTGGGTGAATTTCTAGGTCCCATGCAAGAATGGGAATGAAATTCAAACATCTGGGCGTCGTGGCTCGGCTGCAATGATTGAGAAACTTGGGTTTTTAATTCATGTAAATCCAAAACACGCCTGAGAATCATGAAACTTGGCATGGTGTCATGACATGGCACCAACATGTTGCGGTATTTTTTTTGGCCGAATTGGGACAAGCTTTGGTATAAGCTTCTTGCAAACTGGAGCTTCTCTCAAGAAGGCTCATGGTTCCGAGAGGAACGTGTCACCTCCGTGTGCAAAACGACATATGTACACTGCCTTCTCCCACCTTAATTTTTTTACACAGGCAGCTTAGACCATATAGAAGTATCGTGCTAAATTTTGGAATTATTCTGGGTTCGTTTGGCCTTTTTTATACATTAATTGAATTTATGTGCATTTAATGTGCATAATTCAAATTTGAACTACAAGCACATGCTTCAATGCACCAAAGTTGGTTGAAAAATCACATGTGTGTCCTTGGGTGAATTTCTAGGTCCTATGCAAGAAATGGGAATGAAATTCAAACATCTAGGCGTCGTGGCTCAGCCGGAAAGATTGAGAAACTTGGTTTTTTAATTCATGTAAATCCAAAACACGCCTGAAAATCATGAAACTTGGTATGGTGTCATGACATGGCACCAACATGCTGCGGTAAACTTTTTGGCCGAATTGGGACAAGCTTTCATATAAGCTTCTTGCAAACCGGAGCTTCTCTCAAGAAGGGTCGTGGTTCCGAGAGGGAACGTGCCACCTCTGTGTGTGAAATGACATACATACATTGCCTTCTCCCACCTTAATTTTTTTACACAGGCAGATTAGACCAAATAGAAGTATCGTGCTAAATTTTGGAATTATTCCGGGTTCGTTTGGCATTTTTTATACATTAGTTGAATTTCTGGGCATTTAATGTGTATAATTCAAATTTGAACTACAAGCACATGCTCCAGTGCACCCAAGTTGGTTGAAAAATCACATGTGTGTCCTTGGGTGAATTTCTTGGTCCCATGCAAGCAATGAGAATGAAATTCAAACATATGGGCGTCGTGTCTCGGCCGGAAATATTGATAAACTTGTTTTTTTTAATTCATGTAAATCCAAAACACGCCTGAAAATCATGAAACTTGGCATGGTGTCATGACATGGCACTAACATGCCGCGGTAATTTTTTTGGCCGAATTGGGACAAGCTTTGGTATAAGATTCTTGCAAACCGGAGCTTCTCTCAAGAAGGCTCATGGTTCCGAGAGGGAACGTGTCACCTCCGTGTGCAAAACGACATACGTACACTGCCTTCTCCCGCCTTAATTTTTTTACACAGGAAGATTAGACCAAATAGAAGTATCGTGCTAAATTTTGGAATTATTTTGGGTTCGTTTGGCCTTTTTATACATTAATTGAATTTCTAGGCATTTAATGTGCATAATTCAAATTTAAACTACAAGCACATGCTCCAGTGCACCAAAGATGGTTGAAAAATCACATGTGTGTCCTTGGGTGAATTTCTAGGTCCAATGCAAGAAATGGAATGAAGTTCAAACATCTGGGTGTCGTGGCTCGGTCGATTGAGAAACTTAGTTTTTTAATTCCTGTAAATCCAAAACACGCCTGAAAATCATGAAACTTGGCATGGTGTCATGACATGGCACCAACACGCTGTCGTAATTTTTCTGTCCGATTTGTGAAGGCGCACACATTAACAATCAACAAAATCATTTTGGAACAAGTGATGTCACGTTACAAATTGGAAACACAACTATTATTTTACCGTGGGCGTTCTACTTACCAATTATGTGCCGCCACGCGTCTCTGTTTTTGTTGGCTAGGAGGTACCGTGTGGGGTAGCTATTTGAGTACGGGAGGCGTGCGTTCGGACCCCTGTGTGTGATCATCGGGAGGAGAGCCCTTTGACCTCTATCCGCCACGCACCTCCCTCCCAACGTCTCCATTAATGGCGCCCGACCCCTGTTTCACGGTGTGGCTATGTCTCACCGGACTGAGATCTAAGAGAGAAAAATGAAAATATGAAAATAAAGTTTTGCACGGATCTTAATGTAAGATCCGACGGACCTATATAGCATCGACTGCGACTTATAGCAAGCATGATGAATATAAGGACGATGACAGTGTATAATAATTGTCTTACATATTTAGGAACATAATTAAAAAAAGTCACATGCAGCAACGCCCGAAATACACAAGGGCAAAAGAAGACGGAAGAGAACGATCTGGCTCGATGATATCTACTTTCTTGATATGTTGCTACAGGCCGCAGGAACTACTCTTCGCGGCGAGTGGCGATGAGCTCTTTCCTGTCCTCAATATGCTGCTTGAGAGCATCCAAAGATTCCTCCACTAGCCTTTTGCGCTTCATGCATAGCACGACATTCTCGTCCATAAGTTTCTCAACGATGACACTGGTCCTCTTCAACAAGGCAGTGGTCTCCTCCTGCTGCTCCACACTTCCGACGATCTTCGCCCTCAGCAGGTCACACTTGGCCTAGAGATTCTCATCGCTCTCCTTTAGTTGTCGGATGACACCGGTAGCCTGTTCAAACGAGGCTTTCATGTCATCCTGCAACCTCGCCCAGCCGGAGATCTGAAACATCTGGTTATGGATGATCGCATGCATGCGCCTGTAAGAGTCCTCGCCTGCCCGCGAGATATTTTCCCGGGCCACCGCGGCGCGGGTGGACATCTATGCTGCTTCCGCGGTGCGGCCGGACATCTCTGCTGCTTGCATGGCACGGCCGCACCAGTCTGCTGCATCGACGGCGCCGCGGGACATCCGTGGTGCTTCGGCGGCACGGCGGGACCTCTATGCTTCTATGGCCACGCTGTGGGACATGTCGGCTGCTTTCGCGGCGAGGCGGGACATCTCTCGTGCTTCCGCTTCCAAGCTCGCCTCTCCCTGGTGGCAATCCCTCGACTCAAAACTCACGTTGTCCATGGCAAACGCAAGGGAACGATGATGAATGACTTGTTTGTTTTTGTGGATGGGGAGTTGAGGAAGAATGTGCAGTCATCTTGGAGTAGTAGTATTTATAACCGAGTACTAATACGCTCCTAAGTGGGATACCGCTTAGGTTTTGATCGGTGTGAACAGGTTTGCAATTTGGAATGCGACGGGACGCGGGCTCAAATTTTATTGACAGTTCTATAATTTCTAAGTGCGGCACCAATCCCGGACTGCGTAACGTGCGAACGCATTCTCGGCCGCGTACGTGGCGTTTGCACCATAGGGTGCACCGCAATAGGCAATGTCAGCACACATCTTGTTCCAAGAACCATGCACGCTCGTTATTACCATCGCGCATGCTTCTTTTAATTAGAATGTGTGCCCATCTAGCGCACACACACTGATATGTCTAACTTTTTCTGTTTGTGGTGGCTAATCGCAAACAGTTCATCTGTGTGAAGTGTATGCCATCAATCGCAGACACTTTGATCTGCCTGACCGTTTCTGTTCTGTTGCCTAATCGCAAACAGTTAATCCTTCTGAAGCGTATCTAGCTGCCCGTTTCTATTGTTTGACCTCATCACAAACAGTTAATCTGAGTGATCTGTATGCCATATATCGCACCCGCCTTCATCTGGCTGTCCATTTCCGTTCTTCGTCCTCGTCGCAAATAGTTCATCGAACTGAACCGTATGCCCTGCATCGCACACGGAACCAAAATCTGAACCGTGTTTGCTGCATCCATCATCGCAAATGTTTTGCGCCTTTTTTGACGGTTTTTTACACCACCGTTTGCGATTATTGCATCACACACAGTTTCGTTGAAGTGTCTCTGGTCGTGTGTTGCATTAGCAGCATCCTGCAGTAGTGAGAACACCGCACGACCGAACCCATCACACAACACCTCTTCCGATGGCAAGAAAAAATGATCTAGTCGGCCTAACTAAACCAAAGATTTGAAGAAGAAATACGAGGCTATAAGTAATCATGCATATAAGAGATCAAAGAAACTAAAATAACTTTCATGGGTATAAAATAGATCTGGTCATAAACTCAAAGTTCATCAGATCCCAACAAACACACCGCAAAAAGAGTTACATCAAATAGATCTCCAAGAGACCATTGTATTGAGAATCAAGAGAGAGAGAGAGAGAGAGAGAGAGAGGAAGCCATCTAGCTACTAACTACGAACTCGTAGGTCTACAATGAACTACTCACACGTCATCGGAGAGGCACCAATGAGGATGATTAACCCCTCTGTGATGGCGTCTAGATTGGATCTATGGTTTTTGGGACTTGCGGCGGTTGGAATTGTGTTTCGTCGACTCCCCTAGGGTTTTTGGATTTTCAAGGTATTTATAAAGCAACCCACGTGGGCGTGCCAGGGCCCCCATGCGCGCCCTGGTGGGTTGTGCTCCCCTCAGAGCCCCCCTCTGGTACTTCTTTTGCCAAATAGGTGTCTTCTGGTCCAGAAAAAATCTCCAAAAAGTTTTGCTGCATTTGGACTCCGTTTGGTATTGATTTTCTGTGAAGTAAAAAACAAGCAAGAAACAACAACTGGCACTGGGCACTATGTCAATAGGTTAGTCCCAAAAAATGATATAAGGTTGCTATAAAATGATTGTAAAACATCCAAGAATGATGATATAATAACATGGAACAATCAAAAATAATAGATACGTTGGAGACGTATTAGATTCCCCAAGCTTAATTCCTGCTTGTCCTTGAGTAGGTAAATGATAAGAACATAATTTTTGATGTGGAATGCTGCCTAACATGTTCATCACATATTCTTTTCTTTTGTAGCATGGACATTTGGACTTTTATATGGTTCAAAGCAATAGTCTAGTTTTGACATGAAGATTTCAATACTCATGCATATCAACAAAGCGACCATGTCTTCCAAAATATCAACACTAAAGCAAGTTATCCCTTGCTCATTATGCTTAATTATTGATCCATTCATGAAACACACTCGCATATTAGCTACACCCAATGCTCAAGTACAATCATAGTGCCCCTTAATTGGTGCTTTATAAGAGAAGATGGAGACTCAAATAAAAATAAAATTGCATAAAGTAAATAGAAAGGCCCTTCACAGAGGGAAGTAGGGATTTGTAGAGGTGCCAGAGATCAGAGTGAAAAAGAGAGAAAACACATTTTGGGTGGCATACTTTTCCCGTCAACGAAAACGACCGGTTAATT
Source organism: Triticum aestivum (assembly GCF_018294505.1). Classification (NCBI taxonomy): domain Eukaryota; kingdom Viridiplantae; phylum Streptophyta; class Magnoliopsida; order Poales; family Poaceae; genus Triticum; species Triticum aestivum. Next base: position 483,362,802 of record NC_057813.1, read on the forward strand.
CCCAACACTTTTCATGCTAGATATATCATAGGCGGTTCCCAAACAGAAAATAACGGTTATTGCTTTTTCCACCATTCTTTCACAATCCATGGCTGGCCATATCCACGGGTGCCCTCCATACCAACACTTTCCAAGGAATTTATTATTTGACAACACAAAGTAAATTCATTTTTCATTTCGGGACTGGGCATCCCTAATACCTTTGTCGTACTCTCGTGCAATGACAAGTGAATAAACATTCATCTTGAGAATAACACATCTAGCATGGAAAATATTGGCCACCCCATGCCGCTTCATGAGCGATAGGAGCACACAAAAAGGAAAATTATTTTGAAGATTAGATATGGCACATACAAATTTGCTTAGAACGGCACGGAGATACCGCATATAGGTAGATATGGTGGACTCATGTGGCAAAACAGGGTTTAAGGATTTTCGATGCACAAGTAGTAATCCTACTTAGTACAAGTGAAGGCTAGCAAAAGATTGAGAAGCAACCAACCAAGAAATGAAAAATCTCATAAGCGAGCATTAAGCATAACTAACATCGAATAATACACCACAAGTAGGATGTAATTTCGTTGCATAACTATTGACTTTGGTGCTTGCATATTGAATCACAAACCTCAACACCAATATTCTTACTAAAGCACAATTACTCATCAACGTGACTCACATATCACTATCATCATATCGCAAAACTATTACAAAGAATCAAGTTTAATTTGTCCAATGATCTTCATGAAAGTTTTTAGTATATCCCTCTTGAATATCTATCACTTTTGGACTAGTTTCACATGTTGCTTTTGATAGCTCAAACAAATCTAAGTGAAGAACATGAGCATAAAAAAGTTTTGTCTCTCCAAATACTATAGGTGAAGCATCAGAGAATTTCTTAAAAAATTACTAACTCTCAAATAAATCTAAGTGAAGCATGAGAGCACTTCTTCAAAATTATTAAAGCACGCCAAGCACTAGAGCAATTCCATAGCTCAATTTTTTTAAAGTGAAGCACATAGAGCAATTCTAATCAATTCATAGCATAATTTTTGCTCTCTCAAATAGGTGTATTCAGCAAGGATACTTGACTCAAAAACCAAAACAAGCAAAGAATCATATAATACAAGACTCTCCAAGCAAAACTCATGATATGTGACGAAAAAAATATAGCTCCAAGTAAAATACTGATGGTCGTTAGAAGAAAGAGGGGGTTCCACTCGAGGCATCCCCGGGCTTAGCTGTTTGTTCATCCTTGAATATTACCTTGGGGTGCCGCAGGTAACCCCAAGCTTAGGCTCTTCTTACTCCTTATTTCTTCATCCATCGTGATCTCACCCAAAACTTGAAAAGTTCAATCACACAAAACTTAACAAAACCTTCGTGAGATCCGTTAGTATAACAAACCAAATCACCACTCTAAGTACTATTGCAAACCCATTCATATTTTATTATTGCATTATATCTATTGTACTCCAACTTTTCTATGACTTATACCCCCCGATAAAGTCCATAGATTCATCAAAATAAGCACACAATGCAAAGAAAGCAGAATCTATCAAAAACAAAATATTCTATAGAAATATGAATATTTCAGATGCTTCTGTAACTCCAAAAATTCTCAAAAATTAGGAAAACGGGGGAAATTTGTATATAGATATTCTGTAAAAAAGTTATAGGAAAATCACGTTTCTATGATTTACTAAAATTATTTTACTGAGCCCAAAAGTTTTTGTTTTCAACAAGATCAAATCAACTATCACCCGACTTGATCCCAAAGGCTTTACCTGGCACAAACACTAAATAAAACATAATAAACACAATCATAACAGACTCATAATTGCGCAAACATTCAAGAATAGAAAGAAAAAGGTAAAAATAAATTTATTCATTGGGTTGCCTCCCAACAAGCGCTATCGTTTTACGCCCCTAGCAAGGCATAAAGCATGGATTCAAGTATTGTCATCTTTGGTTTCCAACTCCTCAATCAAACGCTTAGAATTTTTCAAAGATTTAGCATACAAAGTTTTGATAACAATACTCCTAGGAATAAGTTTGAAGAATTCATTCTTGCAAGTAGGGTCTTTTATCACTTCAACAAAATCAGGGTGAATGCTAATCATCTTAAGATCTTCTTTGTTATTATTAGAAGTTGCACCCTTGTTCTTAGTGATTTGAGTAATCTTACTAATTTTAACAGGAGTTTTTTAAATAGTTTCAGCAGAAGCAAAAGTTGGGCTCAAATTATAAAAATTTCTTCGAACTTATCAATCCAAGAGGGACTTTCTTCAATTCTTGCATGAATTACAGTTCCCTTTTCTTTTAGCAACTTAAAAACCTCTCCCAATTTTGACCCAATTTTACTAGCAAGATTATGCATCTTTGTATCTAAGTTCTCAAGATGTTCTTCAGTAAGCATTTTCTTTTCAATAGCATCAAGCCTTTCCATAAGATGCTCGAGAGTCAAAGTTGTTTCATTAATCATAGGAGGTGGTGATCCCACTAAATTTCCCATAGCATTAAAAGCATCTAGAGAGGGACATATCAAGAAATTCCCACCGGCAATCGTATAAAGGATGAATCTATACCAACTAGTGATGCCCACATAAAAACAACAAAGAAGAACAACGTAGATTGCTTACGAATAGATCTATTATGAGCATTGCAAATTCTATACCAAGCATATTTTAAATTCTCCCCTCCCCTTTGTTTGAAATTAAGAACCTCGTTCTCGGGGGTGCATGAATAGAGGAAGAACTATCCATAACAAAAAAGTAACGAACAAAATCACACACAAAAAACAGATATGACGAAAAAACGGCGAACGATTTTTTTTAATAAAACGGCAAATTTTTGTGAAGTGGGGGAGATGAAAACGGGAGGCAAATGGCAAATAATGTAAATTGCAAGGATATGAGATTTGTTATTAGGAACCTGATAGATGTTGATGATGTCTCCCCCGCAACGACGCTAGAAATTGGCAAGTTGTTGGGAGACTATCTTGACTTGATCTTCCCCGGCAACGGCACGGGAAATTCCTTTTGATGTCGCTTGAACTACATCGGTATTTCCCCAAGGAGGAAGGGATGATGCAGCACAACTACGATAGGTATTTCCCTCAGTGATGAGACCAAGGTTATCGAACCAGTAGGAAAACCAAGCAACACTATGTAAACAGTACATGCACACAAAGAACAAATACTTGCAACCCGACGTGTTAAAGGGGTTGTCAATCCCATTCGGGTAACGGTGCCAGAAATTGTCAAGTTAACGGGATAAAAATTGTGATAGATTGGATAAATAGATCTCAAATAAATGCGAAATAAAATAAAGTGGAGCAAGGTATTTTGGGGTTTTTGGAAATATAGATCTGAAAATAAAAGTGGCAAATAATAGATCGGAAAGCAAATATGAAGAAGGATCTACCCGGGGGCCGTAGATTTCACTAGTGGCTTCTCTCGAGAAAAAGAGCATACGGTGGGTAAAAAAATTACTGTTGGGCAACTGATAGAACTTCTAATAATTATGACGATATCCAGGCAATGATCATTATATAGGCATCCCGTCCAAAATTAGTAGACAGACTCCTGCCTGCATCTACTACTATTACTCCACACATCAACCGCTATCCAGCATGGATCTAGTGTATTAAGTGAAGGAAATATGCCCTAGAGGCAATAATAAAGTTATTATTTATTTCCTTATTTCATGATAAATGTTTATTATTCATGCTAGAATTGTATTAACCGGAAACATGATACATGTGTGAATACATAGACAAACATATAGTCACTAGTATGCCTCTACTTGACTAGCTCGTGAATCAAAGATGGTTAAGTTTCCTAGCCATAGACATGAGTTGTCATTTGATTAACGGGATCACATCATTAGGAGAATGATGTGATTGACATGACCCATTCCATTAGCCTAGCACTTGATCGTTTAGTATGTTGCTATTGCTTTCTTCATGACTTATACATGTTCCTGTAACTATGAGATTATGCAACTCCCGTTTGCCGGAGGAACACTTTGGGTGCTACCAAACGTCACAACATAACTGGGTGATTATAAAGGAGTACTACAGGTGTCTCCAAAGGTACATGTTGGGTTGGCGTATTTCGAGATTAGGTTTTGTCACTCCGATTGTCGGAGAGGTATCTCTGGGCCCTCTCGGTAATGCACATCACTATAAGCCTTGCAAGCAATGTAGCTAATGAGTTAGTTACGGAATGATGCATTACGTAACGAGTAAAGAGACTTGCCGGTAACGAGATTGAACTAGGTATTGGATACCGACGATCAAATCTCGGGCAAGTAACATACTGATGACAAAGGGAACAAACGTATGTTGTTATGCGGTTTGACCGATAAAGATCTTCGTAGAATATGTGGGAGCCAATATGGGCATCTAGGTCCCGCTATTGGTTATTGACAGGAAACGAGTTCTAGGTCATGTCTATATAGTGCTCGAACCCGTAGGGTCCGCACGCTTAACGTTTCGTTGACAATATTGTATTATATGAGTTATGTATGTTGGTAACCGAATGTTGTTCGGAGTCGCGAATGAGATCATGGACATGACGAGGAACTCCGGAATGGTCCGGAGATAAAGTTTGATATATGGGATAATAGTGTTTGATCTCCGGAAGAGTTTCGGAATTCACCGGAATGGGTTCCGGATGTTTCCCGAAATGTTTGGGTACGAGAACATGTTATTTGGGCCAAAGGGGAAAGCCCACAAGGTTTTCGGAAAATGCAAAAGGAAGTTTTGCGGAGTCTAGGGTCCAGACGCCAGGGTCCCTGGCGTCTGGGTCCAGACGCCGGGAACCCTGGCGTCTGGCCCTGGAGTCCGAGAAGGACTCTTGCCTTTCGGGTGAAACCGACTTTGTGGAGGCTTTTACTCCAAGTTTCGACCCCAAGGCTCAACATATAAATAGAGGGGCAGGGCTAGCACCAAAGACACATCAAGAAACACCAAGCCGTGTGCCGGCAACCCCGTCCCCTCTAGTTCATCCTCCGTCATATTTTCCGTAGTGCTTAGGCGAAGCCCTGCGGAGATTGTTCTCCACCAACACCGTCACCACGCTGTCGTGCTGCCGGAACTCATCTACTACTTCGCCCGTCTTGCTGGATCGAGAAGGCGAGGACGTCATCAAGCTGAACGTGTGCAGAACTCGGAGGTGCCGTGCGTTTGGTACTTGGATCGGTCGGATCGTGAAGACGTACGACTACATCAACCGCGTTGATAAACGCTTCCGCTTAGCGATCTTCAAGGGTATGAAGATACACTCCTCCTCTCGTTGCTATGCATCACCATGATCCTGTGTGTGCGTAGGAAAATTTTGAAATTACTACGTTCCCCAACAGTGGCATCCGAGCCTATGTTTTATGCGTAGATGTCATATGCACGAGTAGAACACAAGTGAGTTGTGGGCGATACAAGTCATACTGCTTACCAGCATGTCATACTTTGGCTCAGCGGTATTGTGAGATGAAGCGGCCCGGACCGACATTACGCGTACGCTTACGCGAGACTGGTTTCACCGTTATGAGCACTTGTGCTTAAAGGTGGCTGGCGGGTGTCTGTCTCTCTCACTTTAGCTGAATCGAGTGTGGCTATGCCCGGTCCTTGCGAAGGTTAAAACAGCACTAACTTGACGAACTATCATTGTGGTTTTGATGCGTAGGTAAGAACGATTCTTGCTAAGCCCGTAGCAGCCACGTAAAATTTGCAACAACAAAGTAGAGGACGTCTAACTTGTTTTTGCAGGGCATGTTGTGATGTGATATGGTCAAGACATGATGCTATATTTTATTTTATGAGATGATCATGTTTTGTAACCGAAGTTATCGGCAACTGGCAGGAGCCATATGGTTGTCGCTTTATTGTATGAAATGCAAACGCCCTGTAATTGCTTTACTTTATCACTAAGCGGTAGCGATAGTCGTAGAAGCAATAGATGGCGTAACGACAACAATGCTACGATGGAGATCAAGGTGTCGCACCGGTGATGATGGTGATCACGACGGTGCTTCGAAGATGGAGATCACAAGCACAAGATGTGATGTTTATCCTTTATGCATCTTATATTGCTTTGATTGACGTAGCATTTTAAGATGATCTCTCACTAATTATCAAGAAGTGTTCTCCCTGAGTATGCACCGTTGCGAAAGTTCTTCGTGCTGAGACACCACGTGATGATCGGGTGTGATAGGCTCTACGTTCAAATACAACGGGTGCAAAACAGTTGCACACACGGAATACTCGGGTTAAACTTGACGAGCCTAGCATATACAGAGATGGCCTCAGAACACGGAGACCGAAAGGTCGAGCGTGAATCATATAGTAGATATGATCAACATATTGATGTTCACCGTTGAAACTACTCCATCTCACGTGATGATCGGACATGGTGTAGTTGATATGGATCACGTAATCACTTAGAGGATTAGAGGGATGTCTATCTAAGTGGGAGTTCTTAAGTAATATGATTAATTGAACTTTAATTTATCATGAACTTAGTCCTGGTAGTATTTTGCAAATTATGTTGTAGATCAATAGCTTGCGTTGTTGCTTTCATATGTTTATTTTGATATGTTCCTAGAGAAAATTGTGTTGAAAGATGTTAGTAGCAATGATGCGGATTGGATCCGTGATCTGAGGTTTATCCTCATTGCTGCACAGAAGAATTATGTCTTTAATGCACCGCTAGGTGACAGACCTATTGCAGGAGCAGATGCAGACGTTATGAACGTTTGCCTAGCTCAATATGATGACTACTTGATAGTTTAGTGCACCATGCTTAACGTCTTAGAATCGGGACTTCAAAGACATTTTGAACGTCATGGACCATATGAGATGTTCCAGGAATTGAAGTTAATATTTCAAGCAAATACCCGAGTTGAGAGACATAAAGTCTCCAACAAGTTCTATGGCTAAAAGATGGAGGAGAATCGCTCAACTAGTGAGCATGTGCTCAGATTGTCTGGGTACTTCAATCGCTTGAATCAAGTGGGAGTTAATCTTCCAGATAAGATAGTGATTGACAGAATTCTCTAGTCACCATCACTAAGTTACTAGAACTTCATGATGAACTATAGTATGCAAGGGATGACGAAAACGATTCCCGAGCTCTTCGTGATGTTGAAATCAACAAAGGTAGAAATCAAGAAAGAGCATCAAGTGTTGATGATTGACAAGACCACTAGTTTCAAGAAAAGGGCAAAGGGAAAGAAAGGGAAACTTCAAGTAGAATGGCAAACAAGTTGTCACTCCCGTGAAGAAGACCAAAGCTGGACCAAAGCCTGAAACTGAGTACTTACACTGCAAAGGAAATGGTCACTGGAAGTGGAACTACTCTAAATATTTGGTGGATAAGAAGGATGGCAAAGTAAACAAGGGTATATTTGATATACAGGTGTTTGATGTGTACCTTACTAGTGTTTATAGTAACACCTGAGTATTTGATACTTGTTCAGTTGCTAAGATTAGTAACTCGAAACAGGAGTTACAGAATAAACAGAGACTAGTTGAAGGGGAAGTGAAGATGAGTGTTGGAAGTAGTTCCAAGATTGATATGATCCTCATCGCACACTCCCTATACTTTTGGGATTAGTGTTAAACCTAAATAAATGTTAGTTGGCGTTTGCGTTGAGCATGAATATGATTTGATCATGTTTATTGCAATACGGTTATTCATTTAAAATCAGAGAATAATTGTTGTTCTGTTTAAATGAATAAAACCTTTGATGGTCATACACCCAATGAAAATAGTTTGTTGGATCTCGATCGTAGTGATACACATATTCATAATATTGATGCCAAAAGATGCAAAGTTGATAATGATAGTGCAACTTATTTGTGGCACTGCCGTTTGGGTCATATCGGTGTAAAGCGCATGAAGAAACTCCATAAAGATGGATTTTCGGAATCACTTGGTTATGAATCATTTGATGCTTGCGAACCATGCCTTTTTGGTCAAGGTGACTAAAAACTCCGTTCTCGAGAACAATGGAACAAGCTACTGACTTATTGGAAATAATACATACCGATGTATGCGATCCAATGAGTGTTGATGCTCATGGCAAGTATCGTTATTTTCTGACCTTCACAAAATGATTTGAGCAGATATGGGTATATCTACTTGATGAAACATAAGTCTGAAATAATTGAAAGGTTCAAAGAATTTCAGAGTGAAGTGGAAAAATCATTGTAACAAGAAAATAAAGTTTCTACGATCTGATCGCGGAGACGAATCTTTGAGTTACGAGTTTGGTCTTCAGTTAAAAACAATGTGGAATAGTTTCACAGCTCACGCCACCTGGAACACCACAACATTATGGTGTGTCCGAACGTCGTAACCACACTTTATTGGATATGGTGCGATCTATGATGTCTCTTATCGGTTTTACCACTATCGTTTTGGGGTTGTGCATTAGAGACAGCTACATTCACGTTCAATAGGGCACCATCTAAATCCGTTGAGACGACACGGTATGAACTATGGTTTAGCAGTAAACCTAAGTTGTCATTTCTTAAAGTTTGGAGTTGCGATGCTTATATGAAAAAGGTTTTCAACTTGATAAGCTCGAACCCAAATCAGAGAAGTGCGTCTTCATAGAATACCCAAAGGAAACTGTTGGGTACACCTTCTATCACAGATCCGAAGGCAAAACATTCGTTGCCAAGAATAAATCCTTTCTAGAGAAGAAGTTTCTCTCAAAAGAAGTGAGTGGGAGGAAAGTAGAACTTGATGAGGTAATTGTACCTGCTCCCTTATTGGAAATTAGTTCATCACAGAAATCTGTTCCTGTGACTACTACACCAATTAGTGAGGAAGTTAATGATGATGATCATGAAACTTTAGATTAAGTTACTACAGAACCTCGTAGGTCTTACAGAGTAAGATCCGCACCAAAGTGGTATGGTAATCCTGTTTTGGAAGTTATGTTACTAGACCATGACGAACCTACGAACTATGAAGAAGCGATGGTGAGCCCAGATTCTGCAAAATGGCTTGAGGCCATGAGATCTGAGATAAGATCCATGTATGAAAACAAAGTATGGACTTTGATTGACTTGCCCAATGATCGGCGAGACATTGAGATTAAATGGATCTTCAGGAGGAAGACGGACGCTGATAGTGTTACTATCTACGAAGCTAGAATTGTCGCAAAAGGTTTTCGACAAGTTCAAGATGTTGACTACGATGAGAGTTTTTCAATCGTATCTATGCTTAAGTCTGTCTGAATCATGTTAGCAATTGCCGCATTTTATGAAATCTGGCAAATGGATAAACAAAACTGCATTCCTTAATGGTTTTCTTAAAGAAGAGTTGTATATGATGCAACCAGAAAGTTTTTGTCAATCCTAAAGATGCTAACAAAGTGTGCAAGCTCCAGCAATCCATCAATGGACTGGTGCAAGCATCTCGGAGTTGGAATATACGCTTTGATGAGTTGATCAAAGCATATGGTTTTATACAGACTTTTGAAGAAGCCTGTATTTACAAGAAAGTGAGTGGGAGCTCTGTAGCATTTCTAATATTATATGTGGATGACATATTGTTAATTGGAAATGATATGGAAATTCTGGATAGCATGAAAGGATACTTGAATAAGAGTTTTTCAAAGCAAGACCTCAGTGAAGCTGCTTACACATTGACCATCAAGATCTATATAGATAGATCAAGATGCTTGATAAGATTTTTCAATGAGTACATACCTTGATAAATTTTTGAAATAGTTCAAAATGGAACAGTCAAAGAAGGAGTTCTTGCCTGTGTTACAAGGTGTGAAGTTGAGTAAGACTCAAGACCCGACCATTGCAGAAAATAGAAAGAGAATGAAAAGTCATTCCCTATGCCTCAGTCATAGGTTCTATAAAGTATGCTATGCTGTGAAGCAGACCTATTGTATATCTTGCTCTGTGTTTGGCAAAGTAATACAATTTTGATCTAATAGTAGATCATTGGACATGGGTCAAGAATATCCTTAGTGAGGACTAAAGATATGTTTCTCGATTATGGAGGTGATAAATGAGCCCATCGTAAAAGTTACAATGATGCAAGCTTTTACACCAATCCAGATGAATCTAAGTCTCAATCTGGATACATATTGAAAGTGGGAGCAATTAGCTAGAGTAGCTCCGTGCAGAGCATTGTGGACATAGAATATTTGCAAAATACATACGGCTCTGAATATGACAGACTCGTTGACTAAGATTCTCTCACGAGCAAAACATCATCATACCTTAGTACTCTTTTGGGTGTTAATCACATAGCGATGTGAACTAGATTATTGACTCTAGTAAAACCCTTTGGGTGTTGATCACATGACGATGTGAACTATGGGTATTAGTCACATACAGATGTGAATATTGGTGTTGAATCACATGCTGATGTGAACTAGATTATTGACTCTAGTGCAAGTGGGAGACTGAAGGAAATATGCCCTAGAGGCAATAATAAAGTTATTAGTTATTTCCTTATTTCATGATAAATGTTTATTATTCATGCTAGAATTGTATTAACCGAAAACATGATACATGTGTGAATACATAGACAAACATATAGTCACTAGTATGCCTCTACTTGACTAGTTCGTGAATCAAAGATGGTTAAGTTTCCTAGCCATAGACATGAGTTGTCATTTGATTAACGGGATCACATCATTAGGAGAATGATGTGATTGACATGACCCATTCCGTTAGCCTAGCACTTGATCGTTTAGTATGTTGCTATTGCTTTCTTCATGACTTATACATGTTCCTATAACTATGAGATTATGCAACTCCCGTTTGCCGGAGGAACACTTTGGGTGCTACCAAATGTCACAACGTAACTGGGTGATTATAAAGGAGTACTACAGGTGTCTCCAAAGGTACATGTTGGGTTGGCGTATTTCGAGATTGGGTTTTGTCACTCCGATTGTCGGAGAGGTATCTCTGGGCCCTCTCGGTAATGCACATCACTATAAGCCTTGCAAGCAATGTAGCTAATGAGTTAGTTACGGAATGATGCATTACGTAACGAGTAAAGAGACTTGCCGGTAACGAGATTGAACTAGGTATTGGATACCAACGATCAAATCTCGGGCAAGTAACATACCGATGACAAAGGGAACAAACGTTTTGACCGATAAAGATCTTCGTAGAATATGTGGGAGCCAATATGGGCATCCAGGTCCCGCTATTGGTTATTGATAGGAAACGAGTTCTAGGTCATGTCTACATAGTTCTCAAACCCGTAGGGTCCGCACGCTTAACGTTTCATTGACGATATAGTATTATATGAGTTATGTATGTTGGTAACCGAATGTTGTTCGGAGTCGCGAATGAGATCATGGACATGACGAGGAACTCCGGAATGGTCCGGAGATAAAGTTTGATATATGGGATAATAGTGTTTGATCTCCGGAAGAGTTCCGGAATTCACCGGAAGGGGTTCCGGATGTTTCCCGAAATGTTTGGGTACAAGAACACGTTATTTGGGCCAAAGGGGAAAGCCCACAAGGTTTTTGGAATGCGCAAAAGGAAGTTTTGCGGAGTCCAGGGTCCAGACGCCAGGGTCCCTGGCGTCTGGCCCTGGAGTCCGAGAAGGACTCTTGCCTTTCGGGTGAAACCGACTTTGTGGAGGCTTTTACTCCAAGTTTCGACCCCAAGGCTCAACATATAAATAGAGGGGCAGGGCTAGCACCAAAGACACATCAAGAAACACCAAGCCGTGTGCCGGCAACCCCGTCCCCTCTAGTTCATCCTCCGTCATAGTTTCCGTAGTGCTTAGGTGAAGCTCTGCGGAGATTGTTCTTCACCAACACCATCACCACGCCGTCGTGCTGCCAGAACTCATCTACTACTTCACCCGTCTTGCTGGATCGAGAAGGCGAGGACGTCATCGAGCTGAACGTGTGCAGAACTCGGAGGTGTCGTGCGTTCGGTACTTGGATCGGTCGGATCGTGAAGACGTACGACTACATCAACCGCGTTGATAAACGCTTCCGCTTAGCGATCTTCAAGGGTATGAAGATACACTCCTCCTCTCGTTGCTATGCATCACCATGATCCTGTGTGTGCGTAGGAAAATTTTGAAATTACTACGTTCCCCAACATTAAGTTCATGGAGAAACGAAGTAATGCAATAAGAACGATGACATGATGTAGACAAGATCTATTCATGTAGGAATAGACCCAATCTTGTTATCCTTAATGGCAACGACCAGTACGTGTATTGCTGCCCCTTCTGTCACTGGGAAAGATCACAAAGCACCTCTTCCCATGGCAAGAAAAATTGATCTAGCCAGCCTAACTAAACCAAAGATTTGAAGAACAAATACGAGGCTATAAATAATCATGCATATAAGAGATCAAAGAAACTCAAATAACTTTCATGGATATAAAATAGATCGATCATAAACTCAAAGTTCATCAGATACCAACAAACACACCGCAAAAAGAGTTACATCAAATAGATCTCCAAGAGACCATTGTATTGAGAATCAAGAGAGAGAGAGAGAGGAAGCCATCTAGCTACTAACTATAGAACCATAGGTCTACAATGAACTACCCGTGCATCATCAAAATGGCACCAATGAGGATGATGAACCCCTCTGTGATGGTGTCTAGATTGGATCTGTGGTTTCTCAAACTTGTGGCGGCTGGAATTGTGTTTCATCGAATCTCCTAGGGTTTTTGGATTTTCGGGGTATTTATAGAGCAAAGAGGCGGTGTAGGAGGCAGCCTAGGTGGGCACAACCCACCTGGGCGTGCCTAGGCCCCAAGCGCGCCCTGGTGGGTTATGCTCCCCTCGGAGCCCCCCTCTGGTACTTATTTGGCCCAACAGGTGTCTTCTGGTCCAGAAAAAATCTCCAAAAAGTTTCACTGCGTTTGGACTCCGTTTGGTATTGATTTTCTGCGAAGTAAAAAACAAGCAAAAAAATAGCAACTGGCACTGGGCACTATGTCAATAGGTTAGTCCCAAAAAATGATATAAAGTTGCTATAAAATGATTGTAAAACATCCAAGAATGATAATATAACAGCATGGAACAATGAAAAATTATAGATACGTTGTAGACGTATCAATAAAGAAGAATAAAATAGTTCGTAAAAGTTTTTTCTTTATCACTTTCAGTTTGTGAACTGAATTGCTTGAGGACAAAAAATGGGTTAAGCTAGGGGGAGTTTATACATCTCCATCGTATCTACTTTTCCTAATGCCTTTTCTCCTGTTTTGGACTCTAATTTGCATGATTTGGATGAACCTAACCCGGACTGGCGCTGTTTTTAGCAGAACTGCCATGGTATTGTTTTTGTGCAGAAATAAAAGTTCTCGGAATTGGATGAAACTTTTTGGAGAATTATTTCAAAATAAATAAAAAATACTGGAACCAAGACCCACTTGAAGGGGGGCTGGCTGCCCACAAGACACTAGGGCACGTCACCCCCTCTGGTGTGCACTGGTGGGTTGTGGGGCCCTCGGGGCTCCGTTGACCCTAATTCCAACTATAAATTCCAATTTTCGGAGAAAAATAGAAGAGGAAGTTTCATCACATTTCACGATACAGAGCCATCGTCACCTTCTGTTTTTCATCGGGAGGCCAGATCTGGAGCTCGTTCGGGGCTCCCGAGAGGTGGATCTTTGGTCTTCGTCATCACTAACCCTCCTTCACCACCAATTCCATGATGCTCCCCACCGGGAGTGAGTAATTCCTTTGTAGGCTTGCTGGTTGGTGAGGGGTTGGATGAGATTCATCATGTAATCGAGTTAGTTTTGTTAGGGCTTGATCCCTAGTATCCACTATGTTCTTAGATTGATGTTACTATGACATTTCTATGCTTAATGCTTGTCACTAGGGCCCACGTGCCATGATTTCAGATCTGAACCATTTATGTTTTCACCATTATATCTATGCTCTGGATCCGATCTTGCTAGTCGTATGTACCTGCTACGTGTTATGATTCGTAAACCCCAGGATGACAGTAATTGGGATACTTTCCGGTGAAGACCGTACTTTGAGGAGTTCATGTATTCACTATGTGTTAATGCTTTGTTCCGGTTCTATATTAAAATGAGGCCTTAATATCCCTCAGTTTCCATATGGACCCCGCTCCCAGGGGAGGGTAGGACAAAAGATGTCATGCAAGTTCTTTTCCATAAGCACATATGACTATTTACGGAATACATGCCTACATTATATTTATGAACCGGAGCTAGTTCTGTGTCGCCCTAGGTTATGATTGTTATATGATGAATATCATCCAATGAATTCACTGATCCAAGGCCTATGAGTTTTCAACATATTGTTCTTGCTAAGTTGCTATTGCTATTGTTACAACTGTTTCAAAACTGTTACTGCTATTACCGTTACTACTGTTACTATTACAATTGCTATCAAATTATCATATTACTGTGCTACTCATCACTTTGCTCCAAATATTTAATCTCCAGGTGTGGTTGAATTGACAACTCAACTGCTAATACTTACAGATATTCTTTGGCTCCCCTTATGTTGGATCAATAAATATGGGTTGAATACTCTACCCTTGAAAACTGTTGCAATCCCCTATACTTGTGGGTTATCACGGAGGCAACAGGCATCGAACTAAGTGGTTGCCGCGGCGATAAGCGGTGACATGCAGAGTCGTGGAGGAGCTTGTGCAGGTGTGAATGAGGACTAGAGGGGGTGGCACGCGGGGTGGGTGTTTTCTGTTCCACAAAGAGCTTCAGAGGCAACGGTTTGCTAGGGCCAACCGTGTGTGATTGGCGTAACTGGGAAAATGAAAGTCATTGCACATGGTTCCAATTTGGGAACCGTGTGTGATTGATGTAACCGGGAAAATAACCATATTTCAGGGTGGTTCCAGTTTTCCTTCGTCGGTTCAATCTGAAATTTTTACCCACGCTAAACATTCACCTTAATAATTCCATCAACCAAACTGATTGCATCCATATCCCACATTTAGACATAAGTAATAATAGATTAAACATACTCATGCGTAGATAATAGAGTACAGAAGCATAGTTCAACCATATATAGTTCAATCATCATTAAGCATACTTAAGCACATTTATAATTAAGACACTACATAGCCATACATTGTTCAATCCCACATCTCATCTCATCTGCCAGCACGATTGTGAAGCTTCTCCAGGTACTCAACATACGCGGCAGGCGCCACCCTGTGAATATACGTCTGCCTGAAGGAGCCAATGACTCGTCCTCTTGCATGCGCCAAAACACTTTCATACGCGTCATGAAGATTTTGGTTGCAAAATGGGCATCGAAAGCCCCCGTTCCAGGTCCTAATTCACATGTTACTAATTCCCACATAAAGCTCCTTGAGTATTTGCCTCTTGTACCTCCTCTAGCCATCTTCATCCTCATTATCGACATCGTCAGATAGCACATATACATATAGTAAAAAAATGTGGCGTCAAATTTGGAATACAAACTTATTATGTCTAGCAAACATTTGCCAGTTGCCAAAATTTGGCATTGAATCAATTTTTACATGCCGTAAAGTAGGATTAGGAATTTATGGAATTTGTGGCTATTTTTTAGATATATCCAAAGATTATGGTTCGATTTTTAAGCACAATCGTCTATGTATAGACCAATCTTGAAAAAATGCCACAAACATATATGTAGGTCATTCAAAAATCAATTGTCAAGACCTGGCTAGGAATTATTAGGACGAAATACTAACCCTAGTCGGATTATTAGTAGAAATCATTTGTACAGATGAAATAACTAAGCACTTATCATTTCTACCATTCAAACAATCAATACACTACACGGATCTAACGAAACTTACTCAGATTTCATGGATTGAGAGAACATAACCATAGGATTTATATTTCAAAAAGGGGACGACAAGAGTAACCAGAGAAACCCTAGGATATATTTGACACATAAATGGGTATAGATGACTAATCGGTTGTTTGTCATTGTCGGATTCGTCACCGGAGTCGTCGCTGGAGTTGGTGTGGACCTCCAGCTCCGGCTATGGAAGCACGACACCGTCAATGATGTCAAGGTGCAGCGAGACCTTGTTGGCGGCGGCGGCAACCTCTGTCTCCATCTTCATGCCGTGCTCAAGTGCTTCAGCAACCTTGGCATCGCCACTCCCTCCGATGGGGCACTTCGGCGACATCCTCATACACAGACAGCGGTGAGGACTAAGAGCGGCATCGAGGATGCAGGCGAAGAGAGAGGATTGTGTGTGCGGCAAGGATGGGCGGCGGTCAAACCGCTAGCTCGCCTCCCGGTGAGCATGCGCACCGGACTGCTGGCATGTGTATCGTCATTTCACACAGCTACTCGCACACCTTCCGATGGCACTGCACAGCGAGCATGCCTCCCGTCAATTCACACACCTGGCATGTATATTGTTTTTCTATTTTGATGATTAATGTTGCCGCTTTATTGCTTTACCAAAGGATGGCACGTATCCACCATTTGTCTAACGCCCATGGTTCGAATAAATAATCCTTTTGAGATATTGGTTCCCAATAATTAATAATCTCCTGTTTGTAAGAGGATAAAAATTACATAAAACCTTGTCTCAAATTTGACAAAAAAGTACAAAACCATTGTGTATTGGTGTCCATATTACAACACGATAAGTTTCAGGAATTTCAAATAAGATTCGGATGTACTAGATTTTAAAAATCAAGATTCTCAATGTTTGAAATTTCTTGCACGGGGAAAAAAACATGCACCCATTGAAACACATGTGTTTTTCCAATCCATTTAGGTGCACTGTCACGTGTCCATGTAGCTCAAATTTGATTTTTGCACATTTTATCCCTAGAAAATCAATCAATGTACTAAAACGTCTTAATGATCACTGTTCTTTTTTTCAAAATTAAAACATCCCTCCTTTGGTAACATATGTTCACCGCGGAAAAATTTAGCATGCCTCGTAGTTGCGGTCGATGCGTGGTGTGTGTGTGTGCGTCTTGGGGGTGGCAATACAGTATGAGTCGTCAGCCACTGTGTGGGTTAGCCGTTTTGTAAGGCAGGTGCCACATCAAAGTCGTGAATTCATTATTTAAAACATTACATGTTTGGGCCACATGTAGTCGGTGGTTGTCCTACACGACACTCACTCGCGTGTGACGCTTTATGTGGGCCCGTGAGGTCGGCGTCCATCACTTCAACCAACAGCCAGCAGAAAGGTTAATTTGAACAGCAAGGTCGATTCTTTTTTGTTTGTGTTACGCTGGGATTATATAGTACGCGTCGAAGAGGTGAGAGGGGACCAACATATATACTGCGTACGCGTCCGTGAACACACCTCACTCAGTGTAGGGAATTTTTGGTTTCTGAGGCACGTGCCACATCAAAGTTGTGCATTGGCTATTCAAACATCACACAACACCTCTTTGGCCCACATGCATGCATGCGGTGGTTATCCTAGGACACCCACGTGTGACACTTCCATCTGTGGACCCGCTATGTTGTCGTCCATGAATGCATCATTTTGACCTACATCGGGAGAGGTTAATTAATTTCACCATCAAGGAGGATTCTTTTTGGTTTGTATTATGGGAGGACCATATAGTATGTGTCGAAGAGGGGGAATGGGACCATCATATGTTGTACACTTCATGAACCTCGCTCTATGTGGGGACTTTATGGTTTTCGAGGCATGTGCCACATCAAAGTTGTACATTTTGGGTATTCAAACATTACAACCACACACACCTCTCCATACATATGTTTGGCCCACATGCAGAGTGATGGCGATTGTCCTCTAGCACCCACTCACGCGTTTATCACCAATATCGATGCTTTCCATCTGTGGGCCCGCTTTGTTCGTCACTACTTTGCTCGACAACGAGAGAGGTTAAGTTGACTTAGGAGGGTATTATTTTTTAATATGTATTACGGTATATAGGTCGTGCTCTGGGATGCCATGATATAGTTTGAGCACACATGCATGTGTACGCATGAATCCCTCCCACCGAGTCGAAGTGGGCAGTACCACGACACGTCATGAACCAATCTCGCTCTATGTGGGGACTATACGATTTTCGACGCACATGCCACATCAATGTTCTGCATGGTATTCAAACATGCACGCATTGCTACCTCTTGAGCTTGCATTGGTTTTCTCTTGAAGAGGAAAGGGTGATGCAACAAAGTAGCGTAAGTATTTCCCTCAGTTTTGAGAATCAAGGTATCAATCTAGTAGGAGAGAACGCACAAGTCACCGAATACCTGCACAAACAATCAACAACTTGCAACCAACGAGATAAAGGGGTTGTCAATCCCTTCACGGTCACTCGCAAAAGTGAGATCTGATAGAGATAGATAAACGGTAAAGTAAATATTTTTGGTTTATAGATTGGAAAGTAAAGATTGCTAAATATTAGATCAAAAAGTAACAAGATGTAACCGAGATTCAATAATATGGCAAAGAGACCCGGGGGCCATAGGTTTCACTAGTGGTTTCTCTCAAGATAGCATGTATTACGGTGGGTGAACAAATTACTACCGAGCAATTGATAGAAAAGCGCATAATTATGATGACATCTAAGGCAATGATCATGAACATAGGCATCACATCCGTGTCAAGTAGACCGACTCCTGCCTGCATCTACTACTATTACTCACACATCGACCGCTATCTAGCATGCATCTAGAGTATTAAATTCATAAAGAACGGAGTAACGCATTAAGCAAGATGACATGATGTAGAGGAATTAACTCAAGCAATATGATGAAAACCCCATCTTGTTATCCTCGATAGCAACAATACAATACGTGCCTTGCTGCCCCTACTGTCACTGGGAAAGGACACCGCAAGATTGAACCCAAAGCTAAGCACTTCTCTCATTGCAAGAAAGATCAATCTAGTAGGCCAAACTAAACCGATAATTCGAAGAGACTTGCAAAGATATCAAATCATGCATATAAGAATTCAGAGAAGAACCAAATAATATTCATAGATAATCTTCATCATAAATCCACAATTCATCGAATCTCGACAAACACACCGCAAAAGAGTATTACATCGAATAGATCTCCAAGAACATCGAGGAGAACATGGTATTGAGAATCAAAGAGAGAGAAGAAGCCATCTAGCTAATAACTATGGACCCGAAGGTCTATGGTAAACTACTCACGCTTCATCGGAGAGGCAATGGTGTTGATGTGGAAGCCCTCCATGATCGAATCCCCCTCCGGCAGGACGCCGGAAAAGGCCCCAAGATGGGATCTCACGGGTAAAGAAGGTTGCGGCGGTGGAAAAGTGGTTTCGTGGCTCCCCTTGATGTTTTTAGGGTATAAGAGTATATATAGGCGAAGGAACTAGATCAAGGGAGCCACGAGGGGCCCATGAGGGTGGGGGGAGTGCCTACCCCCCTTGGGCGTGCCCTCCTGCCTCGTGGCTTCCTTGTTGCATCTCCAACTTCATCTCCAAGTCTTCTAGTTTGCTTTTGGTCCAAGAAAGATCATTGCGAAGGTTTCATTCCGTTTGGACTCCGTTTGGTATTCGTTTCTGCAAAACTCTAAAATAGGCAAAAAAAATAGAAACTGGCACTAGGCCCTCGGTTAATAGGTTAGTCCCGAAAATAATATAAAATAGCATATTAATGCCCATTAAACATCCAAAACAGATAATATAATAGCATGGAACAATCAAAAATCATAGATACGTTGGAGACGTATCATGCATCACCTCCATACATACATGTGGATGCAGTGGTTGTCTTCGAATGGTACTCTCTCTCTCTCACGTGGTTATCGACGACAAGCCTATATATTCGTGAGCACCCGGGGACATCCATGATCACTTTGACCGACAACGAGATAGGTTACCATGGTGTATTCTTCCTTTGGTTCGTGTTATCATAGTAGGTCATGGTAAGATTCAAACCTAAAGTTTGAGCGCATACTATGCATGCATGCATGATTCCCCGTCATTGTCTCGAAGTGTGGTGTGACATACATATATACAATGCATCGTCAAATAACTCTCGCTCTGTGTGGGGATTTCTGGTTCCAAGGAACGGTGCCACAACAAAGTTGTTCTATTGTGTATTCAAACATCAACACTCCATACATATGTTTAGACCACATGCACACAGTGGCTGTCTTCGGGCACTAGCTACTTGTGTGATTATTGGTGAGCTAGCCCATCTCTGGTGTCACATGGACGTTCATAATTTTGACCAACAACAAGAGAGAGGTTCTACGACCAACGTGGATTCTTCTTGGTCCGTTTTATGATACATATTGGTGAGATTCCCTCTCCCACCGACTAAAAGTGTGTGTGTGTGTGTGTGTGTGTGTGTGTGTGTGTGTGTGTTTCAGGGGGGGACTACTACTCACTACTAGGGAAAAGCCTAGCAGCAGCGCGTGTTCTAGGTATATCAGTAGTGCGGGAGGCGGCACTACTAATACGGCGCTACAGCTAACCCGTAGCAGCAGCGCGTGCGCGCCCGCGCCACTGATATACAAGTGTAGCAGCAGCGTTCTTCCATGGAGCTCACTACTGCTAATAGCTATAGCGCGCTTCTCCTGTGCGCGCTGCTGCTAACTTTTCTCCACTCGCTACTGCTAATTTTAGTAGTTTTTGTTTTTTTTTCTGCATATTTGTTTTGTATTTGAACAGGCTTTATAGAAGAATCTTTAGCACATACAAATGTCATCATGATACACATACAAATGCCTGCGAGACCACAAATGTAATCATAGCATATACATACAAATAGTCTCATCATAATCATCATCCAACACAAAGTGGTATCTTGTCATCATCTCGAAAATAGCGATACATGCAAGTCTCGAATACTTGCAACTACAACGTCATCCATCTAAACAAAGGTATACGCGAGAAGAGCTATCACTATGAGTGAGAGCGGAACTATGAAGTACATGAGGTCGCGGTTATGAGTCCTCTCTCGCGCTAGCGTGAACCTCAAGTAACTAGCTTCTCCTTCTTGTCTGCTTTTGAAGCCTTTATGGCTGGCACCCGAGAACCCATTCACTTGCGCCTGACACTCAGGCCACTCGTTGTACACCCCCGGAACCTTCCCTGTGTACACGACATAGCACTGCCATCTCGCCATCAAGAAACTAGGTACCTGTTAGAGATGCATCTTCATGAAGAGGATGTACAGTGATATGTAACAAAATATACTAGAGCAACACAAAAAAGAAAGGGTAGAGGCATCGGCGCCGGTACCTTCCCCGCCGGTATCTTCCCCGCCGGTACCTTCCTCGCCGGTCTCGGCGCCGCCATCGATGCCGGCGCCGTCGGTGTCGATGTCAGCGTCAGAACCATCATCGAGGCTGACCTACAAACCTTGCTTAGCAGTCAAATAGTCGAGGTACTCTTGTTCACCCTCATAATCCATCTCGTCTGCATCTTGGTCAGAAGGCCCAGTTTCTTCGTTGTTTGACATGTTTCCTATGATTAAGTCTCCTCGTTTATTTCTAAAAGTATGAAAAAAATGAGAAACATAAAAAAGAAATCTATGTGCCAGCACTCGATATGTCGACTATCTAGCACAAATCATGCCAAAATTCACGGAAAATTTCGGCATGACCTTTGCTAAAAAAATGGACATATCGAGCGCCTGAAATTCACCGGAACGGAAATGACTCAACATTCCGGCGTAACATAGGCCACTCAGATCATTTACCAAAATTGAACCAAAACATCACATGTCCAAATGACATGTCCAAAACATGACATGTCCACATATCACATGTCCAGTTCAAATTTGCATATAAATTCAGCCTACCTAAATTTGCTTTAACAAGGGATGTTGATTTGGACAATTGCTTAAATGCTGCCTTTTCTTTTAACTACAATTGCTTAACCCTAAATTTCTATCCTATTTTAAAACCTAGCTAAATTCGTAACTAAATAGATAACCTAATTAACCTACTGCCCTAACTAAAACCTAAGTAAATTAGCCGAAGAACCCTAGCTAGCAGAGAGAGGGGGGGGTTACAGAGGGTGCAGGGGAAAGGAGGCAGGCCCGACGACGGCCAAGGTTGGGAGGGGAGGAAGCAGAGGAGGGAGGCGTCGTGCGTCGGGGTCGGGGTCGAGCGCCAGGGTCGGGGGCGAGCGCCGGGGCGCGGCGGTGCGACGAGGGAAGAGAGAGTGGGGATTTGGGGGGAAAAGAGGCGGGATGAAGCACAGAGAGTGAGGATTTTGGGTTAAGTGGACGTAGCAGTAGCGCATTTAGACCAAACGCGCTACTACTGTTACAGGCAGCTATAGCGGTTTTATACGAAAACCGCTACTGCTACCTTGACTAGCTGTAGCTCTTTTTCAGTAAACCGCTACTACTATAACCAGTTTTACTTTTTCTTTTCCTTTTTTCCTCTCACTTTTTTTCTGAGAGCAGTGAACGAAGGGAAGACGATATATATTACATCATTTGAAGCTTAAATATGTATACAAAATAGGAACATATATATTACATCATTGGACCCATGCATAATAATGGCTAAGTGTGTATACGAAATAGAAACATGTATATATATATTACATCATTTGATCGATAACATACGGTTCCTCAGCGTTGACGTTTTTCGTTTTTGAGTCAGCTTCTTTCCCTTCTTGTTCTTCAAAGAATAATTGAGCCCCTCATTGTGACTTTGCCTTTTCCATGGAGTACGATTTTTCTTAGGTAATGTAGTATTGATTCTTCTTTTGACGTATACTTCATCATCATCCTCATCTTCCCTCATTGGGTTGCCGTACTGATCGTAGTCTTCCTCGTTGGTGACTCCATCTATTCCAATGATGTTCCTTTTGCCTCTCCTCACGACAATGCGGCTGCTATTGCGTGGGTCTGTTATGAAGAAGCATTGTGTCACGTGCTTAGCGTGTACCCATGGCTCGTTTTTTGTGATAGCATTCACGGTAGCGCTCTTGGCGTTGGGTATAGTCATGGTAGTGAAAATCCGGTTTTCTCTTTCGACATTCTCAGCCCATCTGACACGGAACATCATCGTGTTGTGCAGTCTAGAGTAGTCAAGCTCCCAGATCTCCTCGACCCTTCCATAAAATCGTTCAGTTGCGTCGTTGTCACTGCCGGTCATGCATTAATGGAGGTGGTGTAGTTAGCTCTTCTTGACAAAGATAGATCTAGTTAGGGTCCAAATAGGTCACTTAACTAAATGCTACATCTACCTAGCTAGCTAATTTGGGAGGAGACAACTTCAACTAGTGGAGGGGGAAGGAAAAAGAGAAAGGAGATGCATTAATGAAGGTGGTGTAGTTAGCTAGGAGTAATGAAGAGACAGAAAGGTAGATAGAAGAGGGAGAGTAATGGGGGAGAAGTATTGAGGAAGAAGAAGAGTGAGAGAGGGAGGATGTGGGAGGTAGGGGAAAGGGAAGAGAGGAGATGGGGGAGGGGAGGACGGGTGGGGAAAGGTGGTGGGTTGGTGCGGCTTAGCAGTAGCACGGGATGAAAATGCGCTGCTGATACGAAAGTAGCAGCATCGCGCTTCCCACACAAGCGCTACTGCTAATCGGGACCAACAGTGTGCCCAATTTAAAAATTAGCAACAGCGACCTCAGAAAAAGCGCGCTACTACTACAGCTTTAGCAGTAGCGCGGGTCACGACAATGCGCTGCTGCTAAATGTAGGTTGGTGGACACTATCGGTCAATATTTGTAGCAGCACGGGTTGTTCCAAGTGCGCAACTGTTGACGCTATGTGAGTAGCGAGTTTTGCACGCACGCGCTACTACTAATTAGCAGTCGCGCTTCTTTTTGAGCCGCGCTGGTGCTAAGATTCTGTGTATAAGGTTTTCCCTAGTAGTGACTTCACACTTTGCTAGGTGAACCTTTGTGGGGGCGGGCATGTGTTCATAGCTTAGGATTCCCCTCCTACCGACACGAGGGGGACAAGCAATACCGTGCGCTTTGTGAGATAGGTGCCACATCAAAGTTGTGCATTTTGGTATTTGAACATCAAACCACCCTTTTCATACATATATTTGATCCACATGCAAGTGTGTTCATCCTCTGGCCCTTTCCCGCATTATTTTTGCCAAATTTATGAACCTTAGACAAGTCGGATGATGCAACAAACACGGTGCACTCACACTAACCGTGTGTCACGTCGGTGCCCCTGTCATGCACATCAGCACAGTACATTGGGCTCCATGAGGCTCCCTCTCTCAAAAATATCTACCCGCCTATAGGGTTTTTCTGTTTGATAACACATGGTTATTATATTTCGACCATGTGTGATGTTTGTTGTTCCCGCTCTCGCCTGCATCCCTTGAAAATATCTGCTCGGCTCGAGGGTTTTTCTATTTCATAACACACGATTGTTATTTTGGGACCGTGTGCGATGCATCATCCAAATTTTCAATAGCCCCGACATTTGACTCCCACGTAGTAAAATTTTCAGTAGTCGCGTCATTTCCTCAAACACCCCCCTCCATACACACACCCCAAAAACTCCTCGCATGTGCGCGCGCCCACACACACCCCACCACAACCCATCCCTCGCTCGAAACCCTAGCAAGGCTTCCGCTGCCGCAAGGACTCCATTGTCAACATCTGTCGGTTTGTCCGTGCAGCTTACCCACCGATCTCCATACCCTAGCCACCCTGAGTTTCTTATGTGACGCCTGCCAAACGCCCCCTTTCCCACAGATCTCCATCCCCATCCCCCACTCCAGAGTGTCACGGCCTAAGCCTGGCTATGCTTCCCGTGGAGATCGAGGAGCGACTGGCCCAAAAGAGGTGTATCATGGCCTCTTTGCCCAACGTCGCTGAGGTGGCCGCCGAGGAAGCTCACGACCATTATTGGTCGTAGGCTCTCAATCAGCGGGCTAGAGTATGTGGGTATGTCGCAGATGCCGGTTAGGACATCGAGGCCGTCGACAGCGACGTCCTGACATGGGCTATGTCATAGGTTAAGTGGCACACCCCCAACCCCTTGGGTTCAACCACTGTCGATCTCATCCATGGCCCCGCCGCTGATCTCCTCTGGCTCACTGTCAAGAATTTGCCATCCTACATCGCCATCGAGCCCCTTTTGTCATTTGTAAAGGACACGTTCTGCGACGCTGGCTCGGGACCCACAGCTGCCAAGTCAGACCTCATCGACGGCGACCACGAGGAGGGCACCCTCTCCGGCTCTTCCAAGGGGAAAGATCCCATCTGTGACATCAGGAAGGGCACCCTACAACTGTGCTCTTCCAAGGGGAAGGAGCCCATCTGCGACAACATGGAGCTCACCCAGGGTTTGTGCTCTTCCCACGGGAACGATCCCATCTGTGACAAGTGAGGAAACCCATGATTTATTTTGCCGCTCCTCTTCACAATGGGGAACCCATGATTTGTTTTGTCGAGCCCTTTTGTAGTGTAGTGAGAATATGTCCATTTTTAATTGCTATATTTGGTTGTTTGCAGTATGCCTCATTTATTTCAGTTGTTCACAATGTGATGCTCTATATGTGCAACTATTTACTACGCATCACATTTTCATCAGTACTGGTTTTAATTATGCCTGTTATAGCTAGCATATTCCTGTTTTAAAGTATTTTGGTTGTTCGGTTGTTTTAGTTAGCATATGTCCAGTTTTCAAATGTTACCTTTGGTTGTTCGTAGTATCCCTTGTTTATTCCAGTTATTCACAACGTGATGTTATATATGTGCAAGTATGAACTGTGTAGTTCAATTTCATCAATACCAGTTTCAACAATACCACTATGAATGACTACATTTGGTTGTTGTTAAGCATGTTCTAGTTAACACGCCTTTCCATTTTTCTCTAACAATAACCAGTGTACTTAGACCGGCACAATACCAGTTAGAATGACTATATTTTCTTGTTGTTAATGTTAGGCATGACATTTCCACTTCTTGTTTTGCTTAACTAGTGTGCTTAAACTTGCACACTGAAGCTACGTAGCCTCAAATAACAACAACAACAACAACAACAACAACAACAACAACAACAACAACAACAACAACAACAACAACAACAACAACAACAACAACAACAACAACAACAACATACGCGCCCTTCAGCCGATCGCACATCAGCTTCACCTGGGTCAGAGCGTCCTTGCTCACCCCCACTTGGTATTTTGGGACATGTATAGGGGGTAAGCGGTGTCGGTGGTCGACGGAGGTGGAGGCGCAGATCTTGGAGTCGAAACCACAGTGGTCGCGGTAGTAGAACTGCTCGAGGTCAAAGGACTCAAACCGGTGGACTTCACAATGGTCTTGGCAGGCAAAACACGCTCCACTCAGTAAGGGGAGGCCTCCTGGATCACCACGTCAACGTTGGTCGCCACCCCCTTGTGAGGCTCTGGGTTTGGCGGGTCTGCGTTGTCTTCATCGTCCAACTGGATTACCTTAGTCGTCATTGCGCAAACACATAAGGTGTTACATTAGAGAAAGTCTAGAAATCTTTTAGATTCGTCCGTGGGAGGCACTTTTATGGAAATCACTTTAGGAGAAGCTACTAAACTCCTTATTATGGTTAATTATTCTCAATGACACACCAAAAGATCCACTAATAAAAAAGTTCATGTGATTAAAGAGATTAATGTTTTGACTGGAGAGATGGATGAACTTATGAAGTTGTCTGATAATAAGAGTGTTTCGTATGATCCTAATGATATGTCTTTGTCCACTTTGATTGAGAATAATAACAAATATATGGATGTCAATTTTGTTAGTAGGAACAATTTTCGTAACAACGCGTATAGAGGAAACTTTACTCCTAGGACGTTTCCTAGTAATTCCTCTAATAATTATGGTAATTCCTACAACAACTCTTATGGAAATTTTCATAAGATTCCCTCTGATTTTGAGAATAGTGTTAAAGAATTTATGAGTTCGCAAAAGAATTTCAATACTTTGATTGAAGAAAAATTGCTTAAGATTGATCAGTTGGCTAGGAACGTGGATAGAATTTCTCTTGATGTTGATTCTTTGAAACCTAGATCTATTCCAGCTAAGCATGATATCAATGAGTCTCTCAAAGCCATGAGAATTTCCATTGATGAGTGCAAAGGAAGAACAGCTAGGATGCGTGCTAAAAAAGATTGGTTTGTGAAAGCGTGTTCTTCTAGTTTTCATGATAATAATGATGAAGATCTAAAAGTGATTGATTCGAATCCTACTGAATCTTTGTTTTAAAATATGAATCTTGATAAAGATGGGACTGGAGATGAGTCAACTTTAGCTAAAAGGTGTCCCAATGATTCAGAGTTTTTAGATCTAGATGCAAAAATTGGTAAAAGTAGGATTGAAGAGGTCAAAACTTTAAGTAGCAATGAACCCACTATTTTGGATTTCAAGGAATTTAATTATGATAATTGTTCTTTAATAGATTGTATTTACTTGTTGCAATCCGTGTTAAATTCTCCTCATGCTTATAATCAAAATAAAGCTTTTACTAAACATATCATTGATGCTTTGATGCAATCTTATGCAGAAAAGCTTGAACTAGAAGTTTCTATCCCTAGAAAACTTTAAGATGACTGGGAACCTACAATTAAGATTAATATTAAAGATTATGAATGTTATGCTTTGTGTGATTTGGGTGGTAGTGTTTCCACGATTCCAAAAACTTTGTGTGATGTGCTAGGTTTCCGTGAATTTGATGCTTGTTCTTTAAATTTGCATCTTGCGGATTCCACCATTAAAAAACCTATGGGAAGGATTAATGATGTTATTATTGTTGCAAATAGGAATTATGTGCCCATAGATTTCATTGTTCTTGATATAGATTGCAATCCTACATGTCCTATTATTCTTGGTAGACCTTTCCTTAGAACGATTGGTGCAATTATTGATATGAAAGAAGGAAATATTAGATTCCAATTTCCGCTAAGGAAGGGCATGTAACACTTTCCTAGGAAGAGAATTAAATTTCCTTATGAATCTATTATGAGAGCGACTTATGGATTGCATACCAAAGATGGCAATACTTATATCTGTTCTTGTTTTTATGCTTAGCTAGGGGCGTTAAACGATAGCGCTTGTTGGGAGGCAACCCAATTTTATTTTTGTTCTTTTCTTTTTGCTCATGTTTAGTAATAAATAATTCATCTAGCCTCTGTTTAGATGTGGTTTTATGTTTTAATTAGTGTTTGTGCCAAGTAGAACCTTTGGGAAGACTTGGGTGAAGTCTTTGCGATCTTGCTGTAAAAAACAGAAATTTTTGCGCTCACGAGAATAGCTGTCATTTTTTTACAGAAGAGTGCTTTTAGGTTGATTCTTTTTAATATGATTATTAGACAAATTCATCACGTCCACCAATTTATTTAATAATTTTTGGAGTTATAGAAGTATTCGAAAGTTACAGATTTCTATAGATTTTGATGAATCTATGAGTAGTATCGGGGGGGGGGGGTATGAACCATAGAGAAGTTGGAATACAGTAGGTTTAACACCAATGTAAATAAAGAATGAGTTCATTACAGTACCTTAAAGTGGTGGTTTATTTTTCTTATACTAACGGAGCTCATGAGATTTTCTGTTGAAGTTTTGTGTTGTGCAGTTTTCAAGTTTTGGGTAAAGATTTGATGGATTTTGGAATAAGGAGTGGCAAGAGCCTAAGCTTGGGGATTCCCAAGGCACCCCAAGGTAAAATTCAAGGACAACCAAAATCCTAAGCTTGGGGATGCCCCAGAAGGCATCCCCTCTTTCGTCTTCGTCTATCGGTAACTTTACTTGAGGCTATATTTTTATTCACCACATGATATGTGTTTTTCTTGGAGTGTCTTGTATGATTTGAGTCTTTGCTTTTTAGTTTACCACAATCTTACTTTATGTACACACCTTTTGGGAGATACACACATGAATCATGATTTATTAGAATACTCTATGTGCTTCACTTATACCTTTTGAACTAGACAATATTGCTCTAGTGCTTCACCTATATCTTTTTAGAGCACGGCTGTGGTTTTATTTTATAGAAATTGTTGATCTCTCATGCTTCACTTATATTATTTTGAGAGTCTTTTAGAACAACATGGTAATTTGCTTTGGTTATAAAATTAGTCCTAATATGATGGGCATCCAAGATGGGTGTAATAAAAACTTTCATATAAAGTGCATTGAATACTATGAGAAGTTTGATTCTTTATGATTGTTTTGAGATATGAAGATGGTGATATTAGAGTCATGCTAGTAGAGTAGTTGTGAATTTGAGAGATACTTGTGTCAAAGTTTGTGATTCCCGTAGCATCCACGTATGGTGAACCGTTATGTGATGAAGTCGGAGCATGATTTATTTAATGATTGTCTTCCTTATGAGTGGCGGTCGAGGACGAGCGATGGTCTTTTCCTACCAATCTACCCCCCTAGGAGCATGTGCGTAGTACTTTGTTTTGATAACTAATAGATTTTTGCAATAAGTATGTGAGTTCTTTATGACTAATGTTGAGTTCATGGATTATACGCACTCTCACCCTTCCACCATTGCTAGCCTCTCTAGTACCGCGCAACTTTCGCCGGTACCATACACCCACCATATACGTTTCTCAAAACAGCCACAATACCTACCTATTATGGCATTTCCATAGCCATTCCGAGATATATTGCCATGCAACTTTCCGCCGTTCCGTTTATTATGACATGCTCCATCATTGTCATATTGCCTTGCATGATCATGTAGTTGACATCGTATTTGTGGAAAAGCCACCGTTCATAATTTTTCATACATGTCAGTCTTGAATCATTGCACATCCTGATATACTGCCGGAGGCATTTACATAGAGTCATAATTTGTTCTAAGTATTGATTTGTAATTCTTGAGTTGTAAGTAAATAAAAGTGTGATGGTCTTCATTATTAGAGCATTGTCCCAATGAGGAAAGGATGATGGAGACTATGATTCCCCCACAAGTCGGGATGAGACTCTGGACTAAATAAAAAAAGAAAAAAAGAGGCCATAAAAAAGAGAAAAGGCCCAAATAAAAAAGTGATGAGAGAAAAAGAGAGAAGTGGCAATGCTAATATCCTTTTCCACACTTGTGATTCAAAGTAGCACCATGATCTTCATGATAGAGAGTCTCCTATGTTGACACTTTCATATACTAGTGGGAATTTTTATTATAGAACTTGGCTTGTATATTCCAATGATGGGCTTCCTCAAAGTTCCCTAGGTCTTCGTGAGCAAGCAAGTTGGATGCACACCCACTTAGTTTCTTTTGTTGAGCTTTCATACACTTATAGCTCTCAGTACAAAAAAAATACACATCCGTGACATTTTGGGCCGAACGAAACTTTTTTCTGTCATACATATGACACTTCTATGACGATAATTGTGAAAAAACCCGGTATCATCATAGATGTGGTGGGCTCCTACTTCTATGACAAAAAATCATGACAGAAATGGGCTTTTCGTCCTGGGCGGGCCGGAGACGCGGCTGCATGACATTCTTTGGGCCGTCCATGACGGAAAAAACCATGGTAGAAGCGAGGGCGAGGAAAATTTTGGGGAGTTCCCGGTTACGGTGGGCGGTCGGGGGCTGAGCGATGTGCGTTTCTCTTGTACAAGTATGCGCGTGTGTGCGAGGCGTTGGCTCTAACTGAACCCGAGCGAGGCGTTGGGCTCTAACTCGACCCGAGTGATTGCACTGCAGGCTACACGTTACTGAACCCGAGCGATCGATCGATGGCTGTTAACTGAACCTGATCGAGCGATTCCTTCGCTACTGCTGCTAAATGAAGCCGATCGATGTTGCCTCTCTGGATGAACAGTGAGTGTTGTGTGGGGGGGGGTGGATGAACAGTGAGCGGTGGCGTTGCCTCTAGATGAATAGGACCCCGTGGTGTGGAGGGCTGGATGAACAGGACGACCCCGTGGAGGGCTGGATGAACAGTAGATGGTGGAGGGGTGCCCGTGGAGGGGTGGTTGAACAGTAGCCAGTGGAGTAGCGCGCGGTGGAGGCTGGATGAACAGGAGCCCATGGAGGCTGGGGGAGGTCGACGGTAGCCCGTGGAGGCTAGAGAAGGTCGACGGTGGAGATGAACAGTATCTCGTGGAGTCCCATTTTGCGGTACGCCACACCCCTCCCGATGAACAGGACCCCTGTTTCGACCGTAGCACTCCAACACAAGTCCGTTTCATCCGTTTTGCGGTACGCCACACCCCTCCCGATCAACAGGACCCCCGTTTTGACCATAGCGCTCCAACACAAGTCTGTTTCGTCCATTTTGCGGTACGCCACACCCCTCCCGATAGACAGGACCCCCGTTTCGACCGTACGAGGTCCGTTTCCTCCGTTTTGTGGTATGCCACACCCCTCCCGATGAACAGGATCCCGTTTCGAACGTGGCCGGTCGAACACAAGGCCGTTTCCTCCATTCTACGATAGGCCAGGCCTCATTTCCATGGTCTGTTCCGTCCAAGCCGGTTGGCTCCCACGCATTCCGTTGCCTCCCAATGAACACGACGCATTCCGTTGCCTCCCCATGAACACGATGCATTCCGTTGCCTCCCCATGAACATGACGACGACGCGGTTTCTCGGTTTCGACCCAGCCATGTACACGAGCCCTGGCTGTACGTATGCGCGAGTAGGCGTTCGAGACCCCGCCCGTATGTACGTATGTGGCTGTATTTTCTTTCTTGCACCCTGGCCGTTGTACATACGTGTATATGCTATGTGCGTGCCTCTACTACGACACGTGCGCGCCTCTACATTGACCAGTATGTACGTACACGTTCGCGACCAGAATGACAATGCTACATATGCTTTGACCAGGTGGGTCGCGACTATCAGGCAACTCCATGCGTGCGAAGGTGTAGCTGGTGGGTCCCAGCAGTCAGGGGGGGTGAATCGTTTTTTTGGGACGCACTTTCTTGCATGCGAAGATGTAGCTGGTGGGTCCCAACAGTCAGGGGGGCGAATAATTTTTTTTCGGACGCACTTCCTTGCGTTGCGAAGATGTAGTTGGTGGGTCCTAGCAGTCAGGGGGCGAATCATTTTTTTCGCGAAATACAGTGGCCCGTCCGGTGGGTCCCCGCAGTCAGGTGGAGGAATAATTATTTTGCGCGTAATAAGGAGGCACTTCCTTGCGGGTGCCATGGACCTAGCTGCCAGCCTCTCCACGTACAGTCCACATCCGATGGAAGTCATTCCTTGACCACGTCGACCACGCCGCGCCGAGAGCACCAGGGCGGTGGACGACGGCGAGGCCCAGGAAGGGGACGACGCGGAGGCGGGGAAGACGCGGTAGTTGATGCCCATGCGGAGAGGAGTACGAGGGTCCACTGTTCCGGCTGCGCTACCGTCGCTGCAGAATAACAGGGGGTGTGGGTGAGTGGAGGGATGGCCTGGCCAGCGGTGGAAGTAGTAGGAGGCGGTGAGGCCTCCGCGGCATCACAGCCGGCCATGGGAGGCCAGAGCATGCGGCACGACCGGCTCTGCTTTGGGCGGCTGGAGCAAGAAGACCAGAGGTTGAACAAGCACTATGGCCATTGGATGGACATCGTACGGTCACTGGAGCTAGAATCATTCATATTGACTAAAGTTGACAAAGGCCCCCGTCCCAGTCAACTTAGTAGGCCCACAAGTCAGGCTCCCACCATGGTGGGTCCCAGCTAGCAGGGGGAGTATTCATTTTTTTGTGCGTAATAAGGAGGCACATCCGGTGGGTCCGAGCTGACAGCGGGGGGAATGTTTTTTCGCGAAATACGGTGGTCCATCCGGTGGGTCCCAGCACTCAGGGGGAAATGTTTTTTTCGTGAAATACAGTGGCCCGTCCGGTGGGTCCCAGCAGTCAGGGGGGAAATGTTTTTTTGCGCGAAATACTGGTGGCCCGTCCGGTGGGTCCCTCCTGTCAGGTGGAGGAATAATTATTTTCCACGTAATAAAGAGGCACTTCCTTGTGGCTGCCGTGGACCCAGCTGTCAGCCTCTCCACGTACAGTACTCTTCCGATGGAATTCAGTCGTTGACCACATTGACCACACCGCGCCGAGAGCACCACGGCAGTGGACGGCGGCGAGGCCTAGGAAGGGGACGACGTGGAGCCAGGGAAGATGTGGCAGTGGATGCCCATGCGGAGAGGAGTTCGAGGGTTCACTGGTTCGGCTGCGCTGCTGTCGCCACAGAATAACAGGGGGTGTGGGTGAGTGGAGTGGAGGGATGGCCTGGCCAGCGGTGGGAGTAGTATGGGGGTGGTGAGGCCTCCGCAGCAGCACAGCCGGCCACGGGAGGCAGGAGCAGGCGGCATGACCGGCGCTGCTTTGGGTGGCTGGAGCAAGAAGACCAGAGGTTGAAGAAGCACTACGGCCATTGGATAGACATCATATGGTTAGTCGAGCTAGATACGTGCATATTGACTAAGTTGACAAAGCCCTTCGTCCCCATAAACTTAGTAGGCGTACTATACTGGGTCCCAGCTAGCAGGGGGAGTATTCATTTTTTATGCGTAATAAGGAGGCACTTCCTTGCGTGCGAAGATATAGCTGGTGGGTCCGAGCTGTCAGCGGCGGTAACGTTTTTTCGCGAAATACAGAGGCCCTTTCGGTGGGTCCCATATGTCAGGTGGAGGAATCATTATTTTGCGCGTAATAAGGAGGCATTTCCTTGCGTGCGGCCGTGGACCCAGCTGTCAGCCTCTCCACGTACAGTCCACTTCAGATGCATTTCGGTCGTTGACCACATTAACCACGCCACGCCGAGAGCACCAGGGCGGTGGACGACAGCGAGGCCTAGGAAGGGAACGACACGGAGCCTGGGAAGACTCGGTAGTTACTTCCCACGCGGAGATGAGTACGACTGTACGAGGGTTTACCGGTTCGTCTGCCGTCGCCGGAGAATAACAACAGGTGTGGGACTGTGGGTGAGTAGAGGGATGGCTAGGCCAGCGATGGGAGTATGGTGGGGCGGTGAGGCCTGCGCGGCAACATAGCCGGCCCCGGGGAGGAGGGAGCAGGCAGTCCTGCCGGCGCTTGTTTGAGCGTGTGGAGCAGGAAGAGCAGAGATTGAAGAAGCACGACGGCCATTGGATGGACATCCAACAGTCACTGCTTATGCATCAACCCTTTTTTTAGGAAAGCCTCAAATCTGTGGAAAACAGCATACAGGCCATCTGCCATTATTTCAAATAATTTACAGCCCATTTGCTAATTCTTACGGTTTTTTTTGGAGCCCATATTCTTTTTGTTAGCATTACAGCCCATATTGTGGCCACGGTTAAAAAATTATACAAAATTTTGCATATGTCGGTGCGGTCTAAACTGTTTTTAATCCCAAAATTTCGAGTCACATTCAGACTGATTTTAAAAATAAATGTATATCAATATAAAATCCAATAAATTGTCCACGCATAAAAATCAATGCAATTTAAAATCTCGAAATCAAAAAATGATATTTGAAACTAATTGCCGATTTGATGTGTTTTAAAAATGTACAACCCATTTCTCATTACTGATAGGCCATTTTCTCGGCAGCCGAATGAAGCTCTCCTCGTGTTGAAAGATTTGCAGCCCAACAGGCTTGATAAAGCGACTTACTTGACAAATCACAAAAAAACTGGGCTAGCCATTTTCAGAAAGAAAAAAAACTACTGGGCTGGTCTGTGGTAAACATAAAAGAAAAGGCTGTCTAGACAGACGAGAGTGTCCCGCATAGCCCAGTTGACACCCTGCTTCTGTCTCAAAAACAAATTAGATAAATGCCACTCCAATTATGGCGATTCATAAAAACGCCACTGCAATTTCTGAACTTTGAAAAATGCCACTGCAATTTTTGCAAACTTTGAAAAACGCCACTGCAGTTTGCAAACTTTGAAAAACGCCACTCCAGACTTCTAAAAATGCCACTAGAACTGGCATGAAATGGCATTTTTCAAAGTTTGGAAATTGCAGTGGCATTTCTCGGATACACCAGATTTGGAGTGGCATTTATCAAATTAACCCAAAACAAAAATAGTTGGGCGAGCTGCTGGGTCCCTGGTGTCAGCCGCTCGTTGTGCAATTCTCTCGTTTATTGACTACGTTGACAATGGCATGGTACCCAGATGTCAGAAATACACTAGGAGGAGACATTTTTTTATTAGCTTGAAATAAGGAGGCACTTGCTTGCGTACTGCCATGACCTTGGCGGGTCCCTGCTGTCATCCTCTCCACGTACAATCATCTCCTGATTGTGTACGCGTCAACTTGGTAGGCCCACAAGTCAGCCTCTAAACCCGTGGAGGACAAATACAACCCATTTAAAAAAATAACAGCCCATTCCATATGTTCAAATGGAAAGTTCAACATTCAGAGCAAAGTAACAGGTCTAATCCACATATAGAGTACTGAACTTCCACGTTGACAACCATCATAGCCAAGTTAACTATCTACTCCCACTAATACTCTAGTAGCGTACAAGTACTAATTTACTCTTAGCTAACTAGACGATGTCGGCCGCCATCTGTGGTACACGCTAAACGCCGGCACCGGCGTCATGCGCCTCGCCTCGGACTTGCAACATGTGCGATAGGGCGCGTTGCTCGCGCGCGTTGGTCCTTTCCATGCCGGCGTGGTCCACCGAAGCTTCGGCTTCCAAGCGGGAAACCCACTTGACGAGCTGGTAGTAAAAATCGGCATCACGAACGTGTGCGTGCCCGATAGCCTCCAGGGCTATTTGTCGGGCGCCGGCCTCCATGTAGTCGGCCCAGTTGCGGGCGCTCTGCTCGCGACTCAGAGCGTCGGTGCGCTGCTGCTCCATGTCCCACTAGCGGCGCAAATCGGCAATACGCTGCTCCTCCACCAGGCGGTCGCGCTCCAACAACTCCTGCTCCTCCGCCAGGCGGTTGCGCTCCAACAACTACTCGATCTCCGCATTGCCATCTAAAGATAGATAGAATGCCTCCTCCCTCCGTCTGCCTTCCGGTGAAAAACCAAACACTAGTTCCGGCGGTGACCGCCTCCGACGTTGCCTACCACGGACGGGCCGGGGCATGGCGGACGTGGCGAGCAACGTCGGGCCGGTGGGGGCTTATGAGGATATGGCAAGTTGGGTCACGGTGCCACTGGAGAAGGCCGGGAAACATTACTTATAGGCGGAAGGTAGCGCGACAATCATCGCAATTCAATGCATAATGGCTTAGTGCACCAGCTTGCCGTGGAAAACTAGAGAAACTGAAATTATGACTGTGTCGTCCCGTCCCGTCTGGGTCGCACGCCGGCATGACGATCAAACGAGTGCACTCGAATCATCTCCCTCCTTGTCAATAATGATTCCACGGATTTAAAAAGCCCGCAAAAATTAAAGCGCATCTTTTTTCGCATCAGTTAGCTGCCTTAATTACGGCAGGCTGCATGCAGGCACTCAGAATTGCTCGCAGCCAGTACACGGAGCAGCATGCAACGAGTCGCAGCCGAGGGCACGCATGCAGCCACTTAAATCGTTGGAATTAATTAGGCTTAAACTTCTGCATGTCGTTAATTATTGCCATGCCTTGGTCTTGCTGCTTTGCTCACGGGACTAATAAACCCGGACGGAGGAAGTACCTTGGTTTGTGAGAGGTTTGAATTAAGCCCTACAAACCGGAAAGGAGGTACTAGTACGTGTGTGATCCGCTATTTATTCGTGTAGGATCGAGTAGGTCGTTTCTTGAATTGACCCCTGCAAATCGGAAAGGAGGTAGTACGTGCGTGATCCGCTATTTATCCGTGTAGGATCGAGTAGGTAGGATAGTGTAGCTTGTTAGTTTCTTCAGAGGTAGGCATTTTTATTCAAAAAACTGTCACTTCGTATCTTGCGTCGCAAATAAAACTGCCAGGAGCGCATTAGTAGGCTAGCTAGTGATCGATCAGTAACTTGTAAACACTGAGCGAACAGAAATAAGTAACTGTTAATGCATCTCAATGATTCACGGATCATATACAAGTATGTAGCTCCAAAAGCAAAGATCAGCCACTTCGGATCTTGCGTTGCAACTAAAACTAACTAGTATGATTCCCATACATAAGATCAACATGTTAATGCATCTCAATGATTCACAGATCATATACAAATATATAGCTCCAAAAGCAAAGATCTAGAAAAAACATATGTTCTTCCTACTAACATGGATGCTTCTCTTAGCCAACATTCAGTACAGACTAAAAGATAAATTTGTTTCTGAAGTCTACAATTCCTCTTGCAAACGTAAGTGGTTTCACCAACAGCTGGAACCATGAGAATGAACCACACATGATGGGGGAACATCCACTGCAATATGATTTGGTCTTCTCTCGATCACACCGCTAGACTATTTTCAGAATACAAACTTTAACTTAGGCAAAATGATGCCCATTGTATAATCAGACCGAAGCAATGAAGCACCTAGTGTTGGCCAATAAATAGTACAATACTACTTTTCTGCAGTCCATGAAGTGACTATCCAATATTTCTGTGTCTATTTTCAAGTGGCACTGCATGCAGTGACTATACTATTCTCTTGTGCAGTTCAACCAAAATTGCGGACACTTTGTTTGTTTGCCAAATAGCAATGGGCAGACATCTCTGTCTGCACAAATATCAAGCAGCTAGTAAACATATACCACACCATGTATTTTCTGTTTAAACATGTCTCTTCCACTTAGCATCTGTCATGTTCTGCACTAGACAATCTGATACAGTTATGTTTTGCCCTGGACAATTTCATACTGAATTGATTTGCTGGTTCAGAGCAGAAACATAGCGCCTATTCTTCATCAGACCAAGGATATCCATGTTCACAGTGATGGAAGAGGTGAAATTGATACAACCGAAATTGAGCATCCAATCATCGAATCATGTCCTGCACCTCCAATGTAGGTCCACCCTGCCAATAAATTCACATGCAAACCACTAGTATTACTATCTAATGACAATACAAAAAGAGTAGCAAGATAGTAGCAAACCATGTACCTTCGTAATGAGCAGCTCATAGTGCCACCTATTGCATACAAAGGTTTAAAAAAACATGCTCCTAATGTTGAACCAGTTGGACTTTTTGTGCAGTTCCACTAATATCGAGCATCTCTGTTTGCATAGATATGGAAAGTGTGATTACTATAAAAGTGGCACTAGTTGAAGCATAGACTCACAAATATAAGCATTCCAATTTCTTAATTGGAAAAGGTAGCAAGACTATTTCTAACCACCTGTTTGAAGGAATAAATAAAGCAACAGCAGCTGATGTCAGGAAGGCATACATAGTTTTTTCTGAAAAATTGAGCCATTCCTGACATTTCCTCTTCTTTTTAGCATATTTTGTGCAGTTCAACTAAAATAAAATGCCATCACCGCCTTGACAATTCAGTGACACTGTACAAAAGGAAATGACTTAACATTACATCATGATGTCAGGTATGTAGTCGATAGGCATTAGAGACAAACATACAGACCTCCTCCGATAACATAATGAACATTAATTTTAACAAAGGTGTGACTAGCTTTACCGGGATAATTTGAGTGAACCCTCTGTTCCTTAATATAAGACGTTTTCGCGGTTCAATTTAAAGTACCCAAACGTCTAGTATTTAGAAAAACAGGTAGTAGTTTTCTTGAGCATATATCTGGGAAAGCTTGCCACACTTTATTTATGTCCATACGCTAATGCAACACCATTCGAATACTACAAATATACACTAATCCAGTGGCTAGTGCAACAGTAGAGTATTTAGTTTATTACAGGGTACAGTACAATGGTTTTACTAAACATATTTCAATAAACTCTAGCACTTGAAGATTTCTATAAGAATTAACAATACAAAATGTAAAGGTAACAAGTTTTAGCATTGGTATACTAGCTGTGCATGAGCATTAAACCAAATACAAAAGTCTGAAGGTAACTAGCATTATTAACTAATGATAGTATAAAAAAATTGCAAACCATGTACCTCCAAGGTAAATATCATTTCGAACTCGGGGGGGCCTTAAAAATTGGTACCCCAATCTTGATAATCAATCAAACATAAAAACTTGATTGAACGAATCAAGAGAACAGACGGAGGAGGAGGTACCCACTCTTGACCTTTCCTCTTGTCTTCATAATTTTTTGTGCAGTTTAACCAGAATAAAATGACATCAGCGCCTTGGCATTTTGGTGACACTGTACAAAAAAATTAACTTATCTCATGAAAGTGAGGTATGTAATCTGCAAAAATCTGAAGGTAGTAACAAGTTTCATCGTTGGAATACTGGTTGTGCAACAGCATTAGAATGCCCTAGCTGGAAATTCTTTAATACATCCACAATCAATAGCTAACCCTGAAATAATCCAGTGACATTAAATGGCATTGCTTAAATTTATCGGTGGCATTAGACTGAGAGCGGCATTAGTTAAATGTGTCATCACTTTAGCAGTAGCATTGCTTGACTTGACTGATGGCGTTATACTTACAGCAAAAAAAGTGGCAATAAGAGCATGGGAGGCCCATTCGGACAGTGGGCGCACCAGTACGATGTACCTCCACGAACACAGAGTGGTGAGGGAGGTATGGTTGCCCAGAGCAACAAATATCCAGGCAGCATATGTGGATTACGTCCCATTTTTGTTCTCTTTAGCCACCTTTTTCCTATGTGAGGACAACAAACCGATCGACCTGGTCATTCTCTATTGCGTTGTCATGCCTTTATACCCTTCTTCAACCAAGAGACATGAGACTCGTTCCTTAGCTACTAATTTTCCCCTTTTCAACCTAGATGCGGGTTCGATGCCTACTCACTTCTACAGTACAGTCTCCCTTCCTTTCCTTATTCAACCCAGACATGGATTACTCTGCATGAAGTAGGATTTCCTTTAATAGTGCAAATTATGGTTTTCGTGTGCGTGGCCAGCAGAGCAGAGGATAGCAAATTGGGAAGATGGTGGAGTGGAAAAAGATCCACATGCAACGACGTGGCAGATGGGGCAATAGAACAAGGGTATGGTTCGAAAAGAGGTAGCATACCTGAGAGTCGGCAGGAAGTGGCTTCGGTCGTGGTCATCGTCCTCCGCACACACTATGGCAGGAAGCTTGGGGACGGAGGCCATCCCGCGCGGGCGCTAGGTCTGAGTGGACGGCCTTGTCGTCACTGTGTGACCTTGCTCGTCGACGATGAGTGCATCAACGCTGCACGTCCTTTTCTTCCCCGGTAGATGTGTGACCACCGGTGAGGAGGGAGAGAGAGGACGTCTTTTCTAGATCTAGAGAGAGGGTGGTAGTGTGAGAAGCAAGTGGGTAGCCCTTAGCAAGAAAGCGCTGAAGCTCCAGCCTATATATCTTTTTTATACTACTAGTACAGGAGGTGGAGTAGTGGTAGAGTAGTTTATATTTTCTCTGCATACAGTACCAGTTAGTCGTGCTTCAAAACTGAACGGCCACGCCATTAAAAAATAAAGGTCGATAACTAATGCGGCACCTTGGGCCAACGCGGGCAGATCGCATTTTGCACGAGAAATTACACACCATGTTTCGTTGACATGTGGTCCCGTTCCAACATATCAGTGAGACAACAGTGAGTCCTTTTCTACTAGTATTTCCAAACGGACGTGTAGGCCGGGGCGCCTCTTCGTGAACCATGGCAAACTTGCAACCGTCCACAGACTCTTCGCCTTTCCCTCTCAATTTGGAACTGCTATCGCACGCTCTTCCTCTCCCTCCTCCATTTTCCTTCAGCCCTTCACCCTTTCTTCTGCCATTGTTCAATCGTCTTCTCCATGGAGGGAACAGGCCGGAAACGGCCCCGTTATTCTTGCCCCGATCTGAAAGATGACGTGGTGGAGGAACTCATTGATCGGTGCGACGTCATCACCTCGGCTAGCATGGCAGGTTCGTTCAAGCTCATTCTCGACTCAACTAATAACATCATTACAAGGAACCCAAGAGTCAAGGAGCGGTTTGATCTCCCCTATCTTCTTCGTTGTGACCCTGATGACTGACGCGGGGACGACGGAGGCCTCGTCTTGTGCAAGTTGATGCCGCTTGATAATGATACGTATGATTTTAAGATGCAAACGTGTGAGGGTAAGGCTTGGGAAGGCGCAAATGGAGATTGGGTTGTTTACATTGGGACTAACTGCGAGTGGGAACTTGTGAATGTGTACACTCGTGACCGGGTTCCACTTCCAAAAATCTCAGCAGACTG
The DNA here is from genome assembly GCF_018294505.1 of Triticum aestivum. Classification (NCBI taxonomy): domain Eukaryota; kingdom Viridiplantae; phylum Streptophyta; class Magnoliopsida; order Poales; family Poaceae; genus Triticum; species Triticum aestivum. The sequence continues at coordinate 483,403,850 of NC_057813.1, forward strand.
CCCAGAGGTTGAGCACACCGGTATTCTACGCACGTTCAAATACGACCATGGTGACTGGCTTCTGCGGAAGATAGCAATTTGTCGAGTTCCCAACCGCTCTTGGAATTACAACAACTATGAAGTTGTTGCTATCTTCGACAAGCTTGTTGCCGTCCTTCGTGGTTTGACTGGATGGATATTGCTCAAAAATGAGTTTTTGTACACGGATGAGTACTATGATGCAATTCAATACGAGGGCCTTGTGTTTGCTGCCACTACTCATGGCACTGTTTTTGCATGGAATCCTTATGATTTCGGTACATTTGTCTTCCACCGTAATTATAATTGTTTCATCCACATGCATGCTGGTTAGCAAGTTTCCCTTTACTAATTAACTTTCTTCTTGTGTTTCCAAGGTCCTGTGAACATTCCACCACCTATACTTGAAAAATTTTATAACCAAGGGGGAGATGACGATGGTGATCATCACGAGCATGAGGACGAGCAGCGCCCATATACTCTGTGGCACCTGGCAACTAATTCCGATGGATCACCTCTTCTTGTGTGTATACAACCCACTGATGATGTTACTACTAAGGAAGCAGGTGTAGTCTCCCATGGCCGCACTCTTCGGACCTATTCCAACACCCGTTGCATGGTATTCGGGATGGATACTAGTGTGCTAGCGCCAACTCCTTCTCCCTGGTATAGAATTGATAGTCTTGGATAAAACTCGCTCTTCCTTGGACAAAACTATCCAATGACGGTGAAAGGCGATCCAACTGCTGTTGACACAATGTTACTACCATTTATGAGAAGCAACTGTGTCTATACCTCGGACATTTGGGTGGTTCCCTACCCTGGTACTGATATAGTAGGCCGCTTCAGCCTGGATGATCAGTCCTGCGTTGGTCTCGAGATCGACAATGGATGGCCCGTCCCAGAGAATCACTTGTGGTTCAAAGCAAGCGTTTCCAACGCCGAGGAATGGTTGAGTTGAAGTTCATTTCATTGCTTGTTATTTGTTGTGTGGTGAAAATTTGTTATTTATAATGTATCCTCGTTGTCGATGTGGGTTGATGACCTGTTGTATGTAATAAAATGATATGCCTGTGATAAACTTACTAAATTTATGAATGGCTTTCGAGTCACTTCTCTGAGTGAGTGGTGCGACGAGGAAAAAATATATTTTCCGAATACATAATTGTACGTGCATTGCAACAGGTTATCGGATGAGGCCAATCAACAATACTAGTACACTATTTGTACTAGCTTCACATGCTTCGCGCGTCGGGCGGGTGTTTTTACTGTAGCCATATGTTAATGTGTTCACTGTACGTAACCGGCACCTCGAATCCTCGATACTAGTACTATATAGTAAGTAGTAGGAGTAGTAGGGTGGCATGGGCCAGAACAAGCATTCACGTCCAGGAGTACGGCACACGCCACCACCACGACATCCATCTGACACCATATTATTTCTTGGAGTCCGTGTGAGGGAGTCCCGGACTAGGGGGTGTCTGGATAGCCGAACTACCATCATCGGCCGGACTCCAAGACTATGAAGATACAAGATTGAAGACTTCGTCCCGTGTCCGGATGGGACTTTCCTTTGCGTGGAAGGCAAGCTTGGCGATACGGATATGTAGATCTCCTACCATTGTAACCGACTCTGTGTAACCCTAGCCCTCTCCGGTGTCTATATAAACCGGATGGCTTTAGTCCATAGGACGAACAACAATCATACCATAGGCTAGCTTCTAGGGTTTAGCCTCCTTGATCTCGTGGTGGATCTACTCTTGTAACCCACATCATCAATATTAATCAAGCAGGACGTAGGGTTTTACCTCCATCAAGAGGGCCCGAACCTGGGTAAAAACATCGTGTCCCTCGTCTCCTGTTACCATCCGCCTAGACGCACAGTTCGGGACCCCCTACCCGAGATCCGCCGGTTTTGACACCGGCATTGGTGCTTTCATTAATAGTTCCTCTGTGTCGTCACCGATAGGCTCGATGGCTTCTTCGATCATCAACGACTATGCAGTCCAGGGTGAGACCTTCCTCCCCGGACAGATCTTCGTATTCGGCGGCTTCGCACTACGGGCCAATTCGCTTGGCCAGCTGGAGCAGATCGAAGGCTACGCCCCTGGCCGTCAGGTCAGATTTGGAAGTTTGAACTTCACGGCTAACATCCGCGGGGACTTGATCCTCGACGGATTCGAGCCACAGCCGAGCGTGCCGTACTGTCACGATGGGCATGATTTAGCTCTGCCGCCGGACAGTACTCTGGAGGCCGCACTCGAAACCACTCCGATCTTCAATTCAGAGCCAGCCCCGCAGATCGAGGATGGATGCCTAGACACCTCCTCGGGGGCTGCAACCTCTACGGCGATAGAGCCGAACACCTATCTTGTCCTCCATGAAGCTCGTGACTCCGAGGTGCCGGACTCCTTGCTGGACTCCGGACCTCCCGCGCCCCCTCCAGTCGAAACCGATTGCGCGCCGATCATGGAGTTCACCACGGCGGACATCTCTCAACACTCACCTTTCGGCGACATCTTGAGTTCGCTAAAATACCTCTCATTATCAGGAGAGACCTGGCCAGATTATGGTCAGGACGGCTGGGATGCGGACGACGGAGAAATTCAAAACCCACCCACCACCCACTTGGTAGCCGCTATCAACGATTTAACTGACAGGCTAGACTACGACTCCGAGGACATCGACGGTATGGACGACGATGCCGGAAACGACCAAGAACTAGCGCCTAATGGGCGCAGGAAAGCCACCCCATCACACAACGTATGCATGGTGGACACACCAAAAGGAAGCGACAATGAGGAAAAACGGGACGTGGCGAAGGACAACTCGCCCAACAGACAAACAAAGCGGCGAGCAAGCGCCGCCCGAAGATCGGCATCGACAAAAACGGTACCCATATGGACCCGGCCCTAGAGCAGGGCGAAGCAGTGGACGACGCACACGTCAATAAGAAGCCAGCCGGACATGAACCGAACAAGCAATCCATCCCCAGCGAAGATGATCTCACATCACCAGAGCATAGGAATCTCCATAACAGGCTCGTCGCCACTGCAAGAAGTTTGAAGAAGCAAAAGAGGAAGCTCAAAACAGCAGAAGACACACTTAGAATGAGATGGAGCAAACTACTCAACACCGCAGATAAATATGGCACTAGTCACTAGACAAAGAGCTACCCGAAGCGCAAGCTGTTGCCCGAATTTGATGAGGAGGCCTTCGAGCCCCCGCAGTCAAAAAATAAAGGGGCCGCCTGGCCGGATAGACGACCAGATGACAGACCAAGAGCAACACGGGGCGCCACACATAAGCCGGCACATGATCAGCATAAAGATCTTCAAAAAAAGGATAACCCGGCCAGGTCTATCTATGGGCCAAAAATGAAGACTCCAGGAAGTAACACAACCAGCTGAGCATTTGAAGACAACGGCACACCCAAATACAGGGGCGCCGCACACCCACTATGTTTTACCGACGAGGTACTGGATCATGGATTTCCAGCGGGATTTAAACCCATAAACATAGAGGCATACGATGGAACAATAGACCCCGGAGTCTGGATTGAGGATTATATCCTACACATACACATGGCAAGAGGAGACGATCTCCATGCCATAAAATACCTTCCCCTCAAGCTCAAAGGGCCGGCCCGGCATTGGCTTAAAAGCCTACCAGAAAATACGATTGGGAGTTGGGAAGAGCTTGAGGATGCGTTTCGAGCAAATTTTCAGGGGACTTATGTCCGGCCTCCGGATGCAGATGATTTAAGTCACATAACTCAACAGCCCGGAGAATCAGCACGCAAATTCTGGAACAGGTTCCTCACTAAAAAGAACCAAATAGTCGACTATCCGGACGCTGAAGCCTTAGCAGCCTTCAAACACAACATCCGAGACGAATGGCTCGCCAGACACCTCGGCCAGGAAAAACCAAGAGCAATGGCCGCACTAACAAGTCTCATGACCCACTTTTGCGTGGGGAAGACAGCTGGTTGGCTAGATGCAGCACCAGCGACCCGAGTACATCCGAAATCAGGGATGGAGATGGGAAATCACGACGCAAAAAAGATCAGCGCCGGAACAAGGAGAATGGCCCAAATAGTACGGCGGTCAACGCCGGATTCAAAAGCTCTCGGCCGAACAACAAAACACTGCCCTTAAAGGATAACAGTGACGAGCTATCCAACCTCAACAAGATTCTGGATAGACTGTGTCAAATACACGGTACCTCCGGGAAGCCTGCAAACCATACCCACAGAGATTGTTGGGTCTTCAACCAGTTTGGCCGACTTAACGCCGAACACAAGGGGCTCGACACACCAAGTGAAAGTGACGAAACCCAAAAGCAGCACTCCGAAAACCAAAAGTCTTTCCCATTAGAAGTCAAAACAGTGAACTCACTTCACGTGATAACACGCAGCGCGGCCCCTGCTATACCAGGACACCGTCCGCAGACTAGGGATAGAACCCACCAAAATTCGCTATAGCAAGCACTTCCTTCAAAGGAGTGACGCCAGGCCTTTTCAGCCAATTTTACAGGCTCTGTACTACTAGGGGTCGTGTTCGGTTCATCCTACAACCTCCGTCGCAAAAAGCTCACCCTCCATCGTCCCATTTCGCAGTAGCCCTTAAGCACTACTAGGGCGTGCAGCTTTCGCCCGCTTTAATGCAATACCACATTACGCATCTCTTACGCTTAAAAATGCCCGGTCCACGTGGCATATTCTTAATACTCCAGGTGTCTCTCGACCATGGAGAATGTGCGGCTGCCTAGACAGCCACACATTATTCCGACCTTGTAGGTCAAAGCCCCTAAAAACAGGTCATTTAGACGTCGGACATCGTTAGACAAGTCCGGCAAGGGGCTTCCCAGCCGCAGACCCCTTTTTTTAGGGGGCCGCGTGCATAAATGATGAAGGCCAATAAAGCTCAACTTTCTTCATCTTCCAAATTATACTTTATTTTGATACATTTTTTGCACGATATTTCTTAGAAACTAAGTCCTTCTCTTTTACAGATGAAGCACGTGCTACACCCTTCCAGGATACAGCACAACGGAGACACAGGCGCAGACGTGCAGTAGGGACCCGTTGCAAGGATTCTTTTCAGATTAAGACCCTGTGTAAACCTTTCTCACTGTCTCTTGTTGATACACATCCCCCGGTTTCCTACCAGAGCCGAGGAGGAGGCTGGCATTTTGGCATCGGCCGCGCCAGAAGTTCCCGCCTGTACCTGGACACTAGGGGCTTAGGGCTTTATTCTGCCTGATATCATAAAGACCGAACACCTCAGGGAGTGTTCGGCGTCTCGAGTTAGGCCTTATATGCATCACCTCCGAATCATGTCTTTGGTCAAATGTTGGGTTTGCCCGGCTCCTGTGTTTTGCTGCCTTATGTTCCGTATCATCGGCTAACGCGGCACCAGGAGAACTACTGCGATTGTGCCCCGGTTCGGCCGGGAGAGCACCTCAGTAGAGAAAGCCAAAAACTGATTGTCATGATATTGCGAGAGACTGGTTAACCACTCGATCGACCATTGGAATGTTTAGAATTCCTCCGCTTTGACGAAGGGCCGCTTCCCGGTCAGGCACATATGCGCCCCAAGTTCGGAGAAGCGCGGTGCCATCAGGGGCTATATAGTAGCCCCACATTCGAGCTCCTATGGCTAAGTGAAAGTGATAAAGCATTATAGTCCGGTTGCCTAGTTTGCTATGCTATCACCTCCTTAAAAGGACCAAGACGTTGGATTGAGTGTGAAAAAGCGTTTTTCTTTTTGCAAACACCCCCGCACCATGTGCGTGGGGGCTGAAGCCAAAGACTGCCATCTTTCAGATTATACATACATATACAGCCGCACAGGAGATAGTTCAATACTTGAACACACAAGTATAAAAAGTCATTGCATTATAAACATGATCTTAGAAATCATACATGTCATTCAAATATAACATCTTTCGAGCACTGCGACTCTATTATACGAGCGCCCTGCAGGACTTCCTCAAAGTAATGCTCGGTGGGGAATCGGCTTTTGTCCGAACCCCGGGATGCAACAGCGGTGGCATCCATCTCCGCCCAGTATGTTTTACCACGGGCGAGAGCCATCCGCACACCTTCTATGCATGCCGACCGCTTCATCGCCTTAATATGCGGCACTGCCCCAAGGAATTGCTGCTACAAGCCAAAATAACTCTTCGGCTTGGGCCTTTTCGGCCACAGATGAGTTACCACATCCGTCATGGCCAGTCCAGACAATCTATTCAGCTCAGCCCACTCAACCAGCCGATCACTCAACGGAAGTGGACGCTCCGGACTATGGAATTGAGACCAGAAAAGCCCTTCCATTTCATGATCCTCCTGGCTTCGAAAGTGCACGACTGTGTCAGCCGCACTCGCCGCCAAGTCCAGATAAGGATCCTCCGCACCGTACAATTGGCCCAGTTGAGCATACTTCAGATCCATGAACTTCCTACGCAGCATAAAGGGCTTTCCAGCCACAATGTATCCAACCATACGTAGTTCCTCCTTCATAGCCTGCATCGCACTACGGGCATCCTTGGCTTCGGCATCGGCCTTCTTCAGGTCCTCTTGCTCCGCTCGGCATTCTCCTTCAAGAACCTCCAGGCGGTCGGTAGCAACTTTTAATTTCATGGCCATTCCGGCCATCTCCTCCCTGCTTCGGCAGTGAGCAGCCTTCTCGGCTTCTAGCTCTTCCGCTGCCTTCAAGGCAGCCGCCTCGCTTTTTTTGGCTTGCTCCTTAGCCCGAGCAAGTTCTGCTCGAAGGTCTTCCACAGCAGCAGCACCATCTGCATCAAGCATACAACTTGTAAGGAATGGGCATCAGCTCCCTTACTAAGCGACCGCGGCGCAATCACATACCTTGTGACTCATCAAGTCGTTTATTGACTAGCAAGATGTCCGCATCTGCAGTGTCGAGTTGCTTCTTCATCTCGGCGAATCCATCCATCCGGCTGGCCACCGAACGTTCCGCCACCTGCATAGGAAAGGCAACAGTTAATAACTGAGATTATGATCCTAGGCACGCTGCCGTTTTCGACAACATACCAAGTCTCAGGGGCTACTATACAGGAAGCACTTCATGTGCAAAACTGTCAACAGGTATGTCATTTTTTTGCGTACCTCAAATCCCGTCAGTAAACTTCCGACGGCCTCATACAACCCGCTTTCGGCGGACGAGATCCTCTCAATCACATTACCCATTAATGTGCGGTGATCTTCTGAGATGGACGCCCTCTTAAGCAAATCCTGCAGCTCCACCGGTCGTACTCCAATGGGTGCCGAACTCTCCGGCCCCGTCGGACTCGGGGAGACCCTCCGCGATGACACCTCAGGGTCGTCTGCCCCGTGCGATGGGGCGGCAGATGGAGGCGTTTCACTCTCCATCATCTCCGGACGAAGGTCTCCTGAAGATGAGCTGTGCTGAGATGGGCTGAGATCCGAACTACAAGGTAAAAACTTCGGTTACCTTTAGACATTAAGCAGGGGTGTCTAATAATTATAAAATCCCCCTTTTTACTTACGGCTCATTAGAGGGCTGATTCCTCCGAGGAGACAGTACGGCCGGGGCGCTTTCTGGCGCAGGACCTTCTGGTACAGATTTCTTTCCCCGCTTTGAGGCCTTGGTCTCCGGGTCTTCGAAAGCGTTCCGCTTCTCCCCCTGGAAGGAGGGACTCTCAATTCCTCCCTTACTAAACGCCTCCTTGGCAGAGGTGACAGTTTCCCCATGCCCCCCTTTGCCCTCATTTGAAGGTGCAACCTCCAACATTTTGATTAACACGGGATCCTGCATGGTCTCAGGGAGGGGGGGGCGGACACCGTATTAGTTTTGCTTGCGCTATCCACTCCTGTCCAGGGATAGCTGGTTAAAAGGCAAGCTCACGATAAATAAATGGATGGTGTGTCCGGACACAAGGCTACTTACTTGAGTATCTGGGCGATTGCAGCTTAGGCCAGCGTCCTCGGTCAATTCCGGATGCGTCTCTTGCGATCCGAAGAACAGTTCATACATCTCCATGGGAGTCAAACCCATGAAGTGTTGAAGAGCTCGCGGCCCCTCCGGATTAAATTCCCACAGGCGGAGGGGGCGACGTTTGCAGGGAAGTAGGCGCCGGATCAACATGACCTGCACCATTGCGACCAGATCGATCTCCCTTTCTTGGAGGACTCGAATCCGGTCCTGCAACAGGGGGACGTCTTTGGGCGGCCCCCAGTCACGCCCCTTGTTGACCCATGACGTCAGCTGCTGTGGAGGGCCCGAGCGAAAGACGGGCGGCGGCTTCTGCCTGCTGCCCCGGGGAGCGGTGATATAAAACCATTCCTGTTGCCACAAGCCGAGCTCCTCTTGGAAAGAGCCCTTGGGCCATGGAGCTTCGGCCCTCTTGCTCATAACCGCCCCGCCGCACTCTGCCTGACGCCCCTCAATCATCTTCGGCTCCACATTGAAGGTTTTGAGCCATAAGCCGAAGTGAGGGGTAGTGCGGAGGAAGGCTTCACAAACGACAATGAATGATGAGATATGGAGGATGGACTCCGGAGCCAGGTCGTGGAATTCCAGCCCATAGTAAAACATGAGCCCCCTCATGAAGGGATCCGTCGGGAAGCCTAAACCCCGACGGAAGTGAGACATGAACACGACGATCTCGCTAGGCTCGGGAGTTGGGATAACTTGCCCTCGGGCAGGCAGCCTATGCGAAATCTCGTAGGTTAAATACCTGGCATCTCTCAGCTTTAGCACGTCCTCCTCTATCGGCATCCACCGGCCTCATAGATCAGGACCGGACATTGTCGAGGATCGAAGGTACCTGAATTCGGAGCCCTGGGTGTTGGAACTCAGGGAGAGGCGCGGATTCGATAGAGGATTGAATAAAAAGAACGAGCCTTGGTCTCATTATAACGAGGAAGAATACCAAGAGCCGTCCCCGTGACCGTTTGAAACCCGCCTTCGGTGGAGGGGGCGTGGCAACGGGCGCGGTTGGGTTACCCACGTCCGTATTGATGGGAATCCCGGAATAAGGGGAACACGATCTCTACTTCGACAATACGTGCCAAGGAAACCGCCTCGCTAAACGCGATGAGGTGGAACAATAAAAACAATTCGAGTAAAGGCTTGGAAGTGGTGTGACGTCACGCCACAGGATACGTCAGCAGATTATCTTGTGTAATATTATTCTCTCTACGATGGTATGTGGAATTTATTTTTGCAGAGCCGGACACTATCCTGGTGTTCACAATCTTCTATAAATTATTCGGGGGAGGAACCCGCCTTGCAATGCCGAAGACAATATGTGCGCCGGACTTGTCATCATTGAAGCCTGGTTCAGGGGCTACTGAGGGAGTCCCGGACTAGGGGGTGTTCGGATAGCCGAACTACCATCATCGGCCGGACTCCAAGACTATGAAGATACAAGATTGAAGACTTCGTCCCGTGTCCGGATGGGACTTTCCTTGGCGTGGAAGGCAAGCTTGGCGATATGGATATGTAGATCTCCTACCATTGTAACCGACTCTGTGTAACCCTAGCCCTCTCCGGTGTCTATATAAACCAGATGGCTTTAGTCCATAGGATGAACAACAATCATACCATAGGCTAGCTTCTAGGGTTTAGCCTCCTTGATCTCGTGGTGGATCTACTCTTGTGACCCACATCATCAATATTAATCAAGCAGGACGTAGGGTTTTACCTCCATCAAGAGGGCCCGAACCTGGGTAAAAAGATCGTGTCCCTCGTCTCCTGTTACCATCCGCCTAGATGCACAGTTTGGGACCCCTACCCGAGATCCGCCGGTTTTGACACCGACACCATGCTAGCGCAATCTCTTCAACCTCGTCATTTATCTAACTTCAGCCATCGTGCGGTGGGCAAGGTGGGGGTTTGCCGATAGTCGGTTTTCGCAACTGCGGTGCCACTTGTAAGGCCAACTCCAATGCACGACCCCAAACGGACCTCCGTTTTGCACAAACTCCAACGATAATTTTGACTAGAAAAGCAAGACCAAACAAAACAAGAACCACAAGAATACATTTTACTACTCTAGAAGATATCCAACTTCCATAATTGCTCCTGTAAGTTGGATTAGTGCCTTATCGATGCATTCATTGTTGATCCGCGGAGGCTCAATCTTGCATGCTTCTTTCTTCTTCGAGTGTAAAGAAGTAGGTGTTGCTTCCTCGCATCTATTTTCGTGACTAGCCTCTATTATAGTAGGAGTATCAACAAGTGCACTAGTCTCATCTCTAGCCTCTGTGCTAGCTAAAAGTGCTAGAACATCTACTAAATTGTGCTCTATCAATATATGGATGTACTCTTCTTCCCAATACCAAAACGTGCATCCATTCTACTCCCTCCGTTCCATAATACATGCCTTCTATTTGTCAAAATATAGATGTATCTAGACATGTTTTAGTATATAGGTACATCCATTTTTGGACAAATGGAAGTCAAGTATTTTGGAACGGAGGGAGTACACAATAAAATTTTTAAGTTAGCATAACTAGTCTAATCCGAGAGCACAACCAAAGATTTGGTCGGGTTCTTCCTCCTTTTGCCGACACGTGGGACATCCAGCATCCAGGTCGTGTCATGCAAGAAAATAGAGTGGTAGTTGAAGCCACGTGATGTGCATCTTGGGTTAAACTGTAAATAGAGTCTTACTACTCTTGAGTAACTCCAAAAGCGGCCACCGAAGATCTTTGTTGGATTTGTTTTTCATCACCAGCACGTCGAGGTGAAAGATGTGCAGGTTCAGTGAGTCCTCTTGCGTTTTCACTTAGATGTAGGGCCGCATGTGAGCAAACAGACGATGGGCCGTCCGCTGGCTGGCTGAGAAGAGAGATAGAGGAGGGCTGAGTACGGACTCCAGGAAATTTGTTCTACGTATTGTACCTCGATATAGGCTCGATATAGTGGGGTGGCATGGGCCATAACTAGCATTCATGTCTAGCAGTACGGCACACGCCACCCACACGAGTCCCATCCGACACCAATTTTCTTAGAGTCCATGCTACAACCATCTCTTCTCCCTCTTGTTTTCTCAGCCATCGCGCGGTGGGCGGGGTGGGGGTTTGCCGATAGTCGGTTTGCTCAACTGCAGTCCCACTTGTAAGTGAAAATGCAACACCGCACGCATTCCCCCTTGAGCGGTGTGCCGGACCAACCGTGTGGGGGTGCGACGCGAACATGGTAGGCTTTTCCTTTTGAACTCGTAACTTGTAAAATTTGGTTCTTCTCCATGGCGCGACCGATAGATAGAAAATAACGGTTTTGCCTAGAGTAATGAGAAGTTTGGTTCTGGCGTTGTTCATGCATGGAGTATGTACGAAAATTATGAAGTTGATGCGAAAGGTAAGATAATTACTAGTAGTACCATATACTACTACATGGATTTGACATAAAGATAAAAATACATATGGATCCATCAACGACATCCTCGCGCCCTAGTGCGTCGGGTCACCAACCGACGTGTGAGGAGCAGTGGCGTTGGCGGCGAGCTCAACGTGCTTCTGAACAATGTCGTCCAAGGTTACCGTACGGTCCAAGAAGGTCAGCATCCTATCGTACTCCTCTTGCATGTAGTAGTCCTTGTGGATGATTTGCACATAGACGTGGGTGATTATGTCGATGGTGTCTTGCTGCACCAGGGGCTGCGCGGCGAGCGTGACCTCGAGGTGGACATTCTCTGGCGCGACGATGGGCAGTCGCAGGGCCACCAGTGCGTCGAAGAGGTTGTCACCATAGTGGCCATTGAGGGTGGCGGGCATCACAGAGCCTGGGCGCGTCGGCTGGAGGCGTACGTCAAAGTCATCCGCGAGCTTCTTGACGATGGTGAACTTGTCGAGGAAACCGACGAGGACCTCGTCGAACAAGAAGACGAAGCAGTCGTCCAAGCGAACCCTCGCCCTGGCGGCCTCAAGCAATACCTGGAGATGTTCCTCGGTGTCGGGCCGCAGGCCGGCGTCGTGGACCATCTGGCACAGCCGGCTGATGCTCGCGCTCATCGCCTCCATGGGTCTAGCTTAGCTTCTAGTCAACTGATCTTGCGATTCGAGTGATCACTCTTGCCCTTGGTTAGCGTGCGTAGGTGCGTAGGATTTCGTACTACTCCTCGGCCCTCTACTGCACCTACCTTTGGATGTATGATAGGTGGGCCAGCCACCCCTTGGTCCCACGTGTCATTCACCCAAAGGTAGTTGCAGTAAGTCAATGAAGCTGCGCCCCCCTCCGTGTCGGTGCAGTATAGTCATCTCACCGGACCTCTAGTTGGGGTCAAACGAGAGAAGTTTGATGTTTACTGGTTTATTGGTCCCCTTTGCATTTTGCGCCAAGTTTTGACCTTTGATTTAACTAATAAAATGTTAATGCATGTAAACAAAAATGTTGTGTAAGTCACCTTACGAAAACCAAATAATCCCAAAACACTTAGGCACGGTGCATTAACTCCCTCCTTGTTTCTTATTTCATGACATATCAACCAATGAGAGATGTGGGTCGTGCATGCTTTCAATGACTTGAGGCTACCAAACATGACATGCAGTGTTTAGTTCATTGCATGTAATCCTATTACTCTAGTTAGCAAAAAGACATCAAGTTCTCTCACCGATAGGAATAAAACACCATGTATTTATTTACAGAGGGAGTAGTACATTTTTGTGACACGCATTACTAGATATTGCTAGTCAAATACTAAAATCCAGATGGACGTGGTAGTACTCCTAAATCCAGACGGTGGTGCTACTAGTACTAGTAGTAGTACTACCAATGTAGTAGGAGTACTAGCACTGTACTACTCATTGGTCAAATTATTACGTGTTGCTCCTCACAGTGAAGTGACAAGACCCCATGCTGGAGATGACACCTGAGTATAGGCACCATGTTCGGCATACCATAGTCAGCCTCACCGTCTACAGTCACTATCATCATGGCTGTGGAGCTATACTGCTTACAACTAGCCATGTTTGACATAATTTCCCGTGCATAGATGCCCGTGCATTGCACGGAACACCAATATTGGGGGTGGACGGCGTCGGCAGCAGCCATCACGCAAGATTTTTCCACGGCCTTCTAGATGTGGTGGGGAGGAGATAAGGCTGATTGTGAGAGACAAGGAGTTGTTTGTAAATAGGGAACAAGTGCGGGCATCTTTTTTGCAAAAATGGAGAAGCTTGGTTTGTATGCGTCAGATCTAGATCCGACGACTATTGGTGAAAGATGGAAGGCACAACATCATCACCAACTCAGGACATGTTTGATTCACAGGATTTTGAAAATGCGGGAATAGGACACGGCAATATTACAAGTTTCAAACTGATATTACAAATGTTAGGAGTAATGCTGCACCTACGAAGAGGGAATTACTAGGAAGTTTACGTAAGAACTTTCGTTACTTTAGGTGGATGCAGCATTATCGTACAAACTAAAATCCACCGCCCTGACAAGTCACTAATGGGAAAATAAGTTTTCGAGTCTCTAGCCACTTGATGTTTCAAAAACAAATTCAGCTTCTGCGGAGACTTTGTCATTTAGGCTTAGACGCTTGCTGTGATCAGCATGCCATTCATTGTTGCGCCAGAGAATGCCAAACCTCATGACCTTGAGCACACTTGCCTCCAGAACAAAGAACCTGGCCAATTTAATCTCAGATGTGCTGCCTCGGTAGTCGATCAAATCAATTTCTGTAAGATGGAGATCAAGGCATTCGATGAGATTGTTATAGTGCAGCACATTTTTCACTTTCGGGTCTTTTTTTATCTGCAAAACAAGAGAACATATTAGAGCAGTTGGCTGTATAAGATTTCTGTGTCATCAAGAGGTACCAATATCATTCGCTCATACGATAGGGTTGGCTGGCTAGTGATATTTTTTCACTGTCTCTCTCTCTCTTTCTGTTTCCTCTCATTTAACTAGGAGCACGTGAAGAGCTTGGGCATTTGTTGCCTTCCACTATGTGGCCGATGCCATATTTTGCAAAAGTATGCCACATAATACGCATCGATGTCAAATCAAAAGATTTTGGCACTGCTTCACGATGTGAGAGAGTTGGCACCGATGTGCACACAGACCCACATGTATAAACAAATCAATCAAACCAACTACACTAGCCTCTCACTCTCCCAAACAAGTGTTTTTTATTGCCTCAGTCCTCTCTCTCTCCCATGCAGTGTTTTTTCATTGCCTGAGTTAATTTGGCACCGGAACAAAGTAGGTTATCCAGATTGGGGCACCAGGTGAGCAATGGAGGGGCATCGATGCCAAATGCATCACAAGTGAATTTGGCACGTGTTTTGGCCTACATAGTCCACTTTTGTACTCCCTCCGCCCAAAATTCTTGTCTTAAATTTGTCTAAATACGGATGTATCTAGTTACATTTTAGTGTTAGATACATCCGTATCTAAACAAATGTAAGACAAGAATTTTGGGACGGGGGGAATACTACCTCGTATTTAGTATAAAATTTTGACCATAGATTTACCTAAGAAAATGCCAATGCATGTCACTAAAAATTACACCATTTGAAATTATGTTCAAATACGAATCCAACGATATAGTTCTTAGTGACATGCATTAACATTTTGTCAGTTAAATCTATGGTCAAATTTTGATACTACAAAATTGGAAGAGTAATACTGGAGTAGTCTAAGTTACTTTCCACTATGACTAGCTACTATAGTAGTACAGCATAAAAACTATGCAGGTGATCACGTGAGAAAAAAATACTAAAAACTTTTCTTTCGGTGCAGTGCATAGATACAGTTTTGAACACTACACTTGTCATCGTAATTTGGGGAAATTACGAAAAAATTGAGCTACGTTGTGATTACCGTTTACTTATAGGAAAGAAGTTTCACCTCGATGAGTAGCTTCTCCGTGCACGGAAAGCATGTAAGGAATCCAACAACTTGATCCAGATTGGGGCCGATAGATTTTAGTGCCAAGATCTTCATTGTGCGCATGGACTGGGTCAAGCTTGTGGGAATCATTTTCTCGAAGACGGTCATAAATACATCAAGAAGAAATTTAAAAATGTGAATTTCAAGAAGCCGGAGAAGAAGATGAGTGTTGTACCTGAATGATTACGGATCCAATAAAGAGTTCAGAGAATTTGGCAAATGAGTACACCAACGCTGTCAATTTCGGCGCATCAATGACCCTGATTTTTGTTGGATTCTAGATCTGATACAAGCAATCTCTCAAGGAAAGGCGCATTCTCAATGACCATAATGTGGAACAGCTGGAGTGATCTCTTCCCAATTGATGTCTTGTTGCGGGGCCAGCAAGACACACAAATCCATCGGAGATTCGTCGAGGCGATGTGGAGGCTAATGAACCCGTGGATCTGCTCAAGACAAAGGTACTCGAGCGCAGTACAGTT
This sequence comes from Triticum aestivum, assembly GCF_018294505.1. Taxonomy (NCBI): domain Eukaryota; kingdom Viridiplantae; phylum Streptophyta; class Magnoliopsida; order Poales; family Poaceae; genus Triticum; species Triticum aestivum. The sequence goes on from NC_057813.1 coordinate 483,419,247, forward strand.
GCGGAGCAAGTGCTCCATAGCCTTCTTCGAGATGACAATGTCGAAGAGGTCGAGCTGCTTGAGTTGAGGGAGAAGAAGGGCGGGTGCAACATTAATCTGGGGAAGATAGCAGGAGCTGAAGCTGGCGTGGTGCAGCGTTGGCGTGAGGCGGAGCGCGGACAGCGGCAGAGAGCGACATCGTATAGCTTCAAAGCTGAGATCCTCGAGCTGATATAGGACAGGGGATAAGAACCCCTCGTCGAACTTGGGTTGGACCTTGCAGTTGGTACTGAACATGTGGATGTCAAGGCATCTGGCTGGCCCAGGGTGCGATGAAAGGATCTTGGAGACTGCGGCCATGCGTTTGCAATCCCCGTCGCAGAGGCAGCTGTCGATGGTGAGGTTGAGGGGGACGCAGCGCCAGAGGGGGCGCCACCGCTGGGAGAGCAGGGCGGTCCGCATGGCAGATTTGGTGGGGAGGAGGCCGATGATGATGAGCAGCATGTCGTCGGGGAGGCTGCTGATGAAGTCCAGGCTCGCCGGATGCGGTTTTGGCTCGAGCTGCCTCCACTTGTTGGCTGCCTCGCCGTCCATCTCAACTGGCGGCGCCGGTGTACACGTGGGCTGGTGTGTGTTATGTGCTGGGTGTGCGCGAGTGCGTCCTTCTGTGCATGCGGCCGCGCAGTGGTGAATTGTGCACGAGTGCATCCTTCACGCGCAAGAAGTGTGTCCTCAATGCACCCTCAATTTACTAGCGAGTGGGGTGCTACCCTGAGTGGTTTCAACTTTGTTTACTTCACCGCGTGTCAGATGGGCCTCTAGTTTACTTATTTTCACCCACTGCCACATGGGCCAGCACACGAAGATACAGAACACGAGCTGACAAGGCAGCATGTGGATTGGTTGACCGGTCAACTAAACAATATACGGAGCTATACGCTGACACAGTGAGCGTATAATCCGTCGGTATAGAGAGTTCGAGTGAGAGGGGAGGCCCGTGAGAGATAGCAGAGAGAGAGAGAGAGAGAGCTACTCCCTCCGTTCGATAATGTAGTTCCAACATTTTTTTAAGTCAAACTTTTGAATTGACCAAGTTTATAAAGAAATTACTTATATCTACAATACCAAATATAAATGATAGTATGAAGTAAGTACATGTTTTGATGAATCTAATGATCGTTCCAGATGTAAATGTTTTTCTCCACATATACCTGGTTAAACTTTGTTGAGGTTTGACTTTTCGAAACATCCATATGCTTATGGACGTGACAGAGTCCCTAACTAGAGAGAGAGAGAGAGAAAGAGTGAGTGAAAAAGTGTGTGTGCGAGTGTGAAAGATACATGGTGAAAGAACATGCGGTGCCCCCATGTTTGGTTTTGGTAATTGATGACAATCTCTATGGACTAATGGTTGTCTTGAGTTGTATTTGAAGGATTTGTCCATAGGCTTTTCTTGAAGTCCATGTGTTGGTTTCAAGGAGTTTTTGAGTTGACCAAGGTGCTATTAAGGAATTATCCAAAGATTGGTCATGCGAGTGTTGAGCTTATTGCAAGCATGTCTTGAAGAAGAAGGTTGTGTGATCATTCATGTTTACCTTCAAGACATCATCCAAATGAAGAGAGTTGCAAAGATTCAAGGTTGATCAAGACTAAGTCAAGAGTGAATCAAGTTGATCAACTCACAAAGCATAGAAGATGTAACGAGAGGGATCAAGTGATCCCATGGTATGGTAAGCATTGTCCATTACACTTTATGTACTAACCCATGGTCTATGTGAGAGTTGTATGTGGGGTTAGGTACGTATCCATGGGCTTGCGTCAAGAGGAAGATATCATACAACCCATGGAAAGGATGACATCAAGTGGTGATCGTCATCAAGATTGTCGTGTGCAAGCTCAAGTGGAGCATCACGAAGAGATCAAGTGCTTGAATCTTGCCATCCATTGTGGTGTCAATGGACTTGTGAAGATGTGCCTAAGAGTGGCTCACCCATAGTGAACTATGGGGGAGCAATCATCTAGTCTTCATCGAGCCAACGCAATCAAGAAATGTGGTCCAACTTGAGGGAGTCAAGATCATCTTCATCTAGCTCAAGTGGACCATGTGCAAGGCAAAGGTTTTCCCTTGATAGGTTTTCTATTTTACCGGTCTTGTGGTGGTAGTTGGGAGACCGAGTTATAGGATCGTTTGCCGTACTATCAAGGGGGGCTCTCAAGTTGGTAGCTTGATCGTATCGTTAGTAGAGAGCTCAAACCATTGCATCCTTGCATCATGTTTCTTGGTTCTTGTTTGGTTATCTTTGTGAGTCTTAGAGCTTATGGTCATCTTGATGACAAGCTTGAGTTCATCGAAAATGGAGTTCGCATGCGTCTTCTATGATGTTTTCGGTGTTGGAGGTTTTACCGGTCTTATCCGATGAAGGGTTCTCACTATTTTCTTATGGGACTTTTCTCATTTGCTTATTCTTGATATTTCTATCAATATTGTGTTAGCCCATGTCGTTAGATTTCCAACAAACTTGGTTTCGTTGAATTCGGAGTCCATTTGCAAAAGTTGTGGCTGTTTTGGTAAAGGCTGCAGCGGTACTACCGCGACTAGAGCGGATGTAATTTTTTACTACCGCTCCAGAGCGGTACTACCGCTGCTCCTGAGCGGTAGTACCGCTCCAGAGCAGTACTACCGTGGCTCCTAAGCGGTAGTACCGCCCCGGACCAAAATCTCGTGTTTTCTCTCTCGTTTGGGCTGTTTTGACCGTGCTAAGCGGTAGTACCGCTCCTCCAAGCGGTAGTACCGCTTGTGAACGACCTGAGCACATAACGGTTGGATTCGGGAGGTCCTATAAAAGGGGATCTTCTTCCCCAATGAACCTAATCCTTGAGCTCGTGTTCTTCCCCCATTGTTGACCTTCTTCGAGCTTGCTAACTCTCAATCCCTCCATGGATTCTTGCTAGTTCTTGAGGGAAAAGAGAGAGGAGATCTAGATCCACGTTTCCACCAATCACTTTCTCTTCTAAGTGAGGGGAACTCCTTGGATCTAGATCTTGGAGTTCTTCGTGTTCTTCTTTCGTTCTTCCTCTCATTTTCCTCCCTAGCATTAGTTGCTTTGGTGGGATTTGGGAGAGAAGGACTTGGGCACTCCGTGTGCCCTTGCCATTGCATTTGGTGCATCGGTTTGAGTTCTCTACGGTGATACCTGGAAGTGAAGTTTGAGAAGCTTATTACTCTTGGGTGTTTGGGCACCCTAGAGCTTGTTCCTCTTGGGTGCCTTGGTGCCCTAGACGGTTGGTGGTGTTCGGAGCTCAATCATTCTGGTGTCAAGCTCCGGGCAAGCGTCGGGGCCTCCAATTAGGTTGTGGAGATCGCCCCGAGCAATTTGACGGGTACCGGTGACCGCCCCCAAGGGTTGCCAAAGTGTACGGGTTCGGTGACCGCCCGCAAGGGTCGCCATTTGTACGGGTTCGGTGACCGCCCTCAAGGGTCCCTTAGTGGAATCACGGCATCTTGCATTGTGCGAGGGCGTGAGGAGATTACGATGGCCCTAGTGGCTTCTTGGGGAGCATTGTGCCTCCACACCGCTCCAAAAGGAGATTAGCATCCGCCAGGGTGTGAACTTCGGGATACATCATCGTCTCCGAGTGCCTCGGTTATCTCTTACCCGAGCCCCTTTACTTATGCACTTTACTTTGTGATAGCCATATTGTTCTTTGTCATATATCTTGCTATCACATAGTTGCTTATCTTGCTTAGCATAAGTTGTTGGTGCACATAGGTGAGCCTAGTTGATGTAGGTTTTGTGCTTGACAAATTAACCGCTAGGTTTATTCCGCATTTGTTCAAGCCTAAACCGTAATTATTTTAAAGCGCCTATTCACCCCCCCCCTCTAGGCGACATCCTCGTTCTTTCAATTGGTATCAAAGCCACGTCTCTCTTTGTTAGGCTTAACCGCCTAGAGAGTAAAGATGTCGACTAGGGGATTAGGATTCTCTGACACTCTTAGTTTCGATGGCACAAATTTTGATGTTTGGGTAATTCGCATGCTTAATCTCTTTAGGGTCATGGACCCAAATTTAGAGCGAATTCTAGATATGGGTTTTTCTCCTCCAAAGGATCCCCAAACATTATCTTTAGAGGATGAGAGAAACTCTTATCTCAATGCTCAAGCTTCTAATGTGCTTTTTGATGCTTTGAGCAATGTAGTTATTTTTCAACTCATGCCGTTCCGGGATGCTCATGAGTTGTGGACAAAGCTTCAAGATAAATATGGTATGTCCAATATTTGTGGGGATGACTGTTCCCCCTCCACCTCCGGTCGTATAGTCTTCTCAACTTCTTCTACTTCACCTACATGTGGTTTGCCACAAGGTAATGATATGGTGAGTAGTGTTGGTCATTGCAATGGTGATAGTATGCTTATTGTGGATGATCCTTCATCACTATATTATTGCAACGCTCCTTCTTTGGTCTTTAACACTTCAAGCACTCCAAATGTTTCACATGCTTGTGTTGATAGTCCTTGTATATCATGTAGAAATTGCTTGACTAAATCTCATGATGATATGCTTGCTATGTCTTGTTGCCATGATAAAAATGCATCTATTTCCTCGAATTGTTGTGCTAACAATGTAGAGGAAACCGAACACTCCATGGAATAAGATGTGGTGTTTAATGGTGCCTCAAGGGATCCTACATCATCATCTATTGTTTTTTGCCTTACGGCTAAGGCGTCAAAGGTATCTCCTACTTTGTACCCCAATATGTCTCTTGATGATGATGTCGATGCTAATGATGTTGAGGATAATGATGAAGAGAATGATAATGTTGCCTCCTTAAAAACTAAGGGGGAGATGATTTTTAAAGCTCTTCATAAAAATAAAATTGCTCGTTCCAACTTCATGGAAATTATGTCCATTTCCATTGAGGGCAAGAAATATATTGAGGAGTTGGAATCTCATCTCGAGGAGCATGAGGTCACCATTGAGAAAATGGAAGCTCATGGGCGTGATTACGCAAATGAGATCACAGAGCTATCTCAAGCTCTTGAACATGAACAAACCACCTCTGAATCTCTTGAGGAGACTTTTGCTCTAGATTTATCTAGAGTGAGGGAATCTCATGATAGAGCTCTTGAGGTGGCCAACGATTTCAAAACTAAAAATGCTAATCTTGAAGTTTCGCATGCTAGACTCCTTGAGGATTTTGAGCACCTCTAAAATGGCTCAAGGGTCATCAAGGGTGAGCTCATCAAACTCACCGAGTCTCATGCCCAACTTGAAGCTTCTTATTTAAAAGAGCTTGCCAAGTTGCCTTCTCCTCTTGTTGTTAATGATGATGCTTGTGCTACTAATTCTATTACTTGTGAAGCATCCATTTTGAAGGAGAATGTTGAGCTACGGGCTCAACTTGAGGTGCTATCTTGCAATTATGGGAAATTGGAAGAAAGTCATGAAAAGCTCTCAAGCTCTCATGATGATCTTCTAGTATCCCATAGTGTGCTAAAGATAGCTCATGAGGCCATGATTGCTAAGGTAACATCTAGTGAGCCTCATGTGGATACTATCACTACTTCTAGTCAAAATAGTATATTGCCATGTGCTAGTCCTTGTAATTCATCTACTCACAATGTTGGTACATCTTGTGATGAATTGCTTTCCTTGCCTTGTTGCTCTAACGATGAAGCTTATACTTCCTCTAGTACTTGTGTTGAGACTAACCATGTAGAGGAAATCAAAGAGCTCAAGGCCCAAGTCACTTCTTTGAAGAAAGACTTGGAAAAGTGTCATGAAGGGAAGGCCACACTCAACAATATCTTGAGTGTGCAAAAATCCCCCAATGACAAAGGTGGACTTGGATTCAACTCCAACAAGAAGAAGAAGTCCAAGTTGAACAAGAAGAAGGGCCAAGAACAAGTCAAGAATTCGGCCAAGATTGTTTGCTTCAAGTGCAAAGTCGAAGGGCATCATGTTAGATCTTGCCCATTGAAGAAGAAGGTCATTAGTGTCAAGAAACAAGGGAAGAGGGCACAAGTTCAATCTCATGCTCAACATCAAGTTGAATAAAGGCCTCTTCCCAAGAAGACTCAAGTTAATGCTTCTCAAATTGAGAAATCAAGTGAGAAGAAAGTGAAGAGTAGATGTTGCTACTTATGTCGTGAGAAAGGTCACGTCGCTTCTTCATGCACTAGTGGTAACTTATCCAACCCAATTATTATTGATGATATCTATTCTCTTGGTAAGGATAAGGTTGGCAATGTGTTTGCCAAGTTTGTTGGTACTCAAAGTGGTGTCAAGCAAAGAACCATTTGGGTAGCCAAACCTATTGTGACTAACCTCTTAGGACCCAACTTGGTTGGGGACCAACAAGCTCAAACTTGATCAATAGGTGTTGTTGGAGGGCATTGGAGACTTGGCTACATTATGAAGAATTAAGGGGACTTCATCACTCTTATTGTCTCAAGCCAAGTCAATTGAATCATCAAGTTTATATCTTATATCCAATGTGCCTCCTTGTGGTAACTTGTACTTAAAATTGCTTACATTGAAAGTTACTTGACCCCTTGCATGTTTTGGTTTTGTTCCTTGCATGTGTTTGTATATGTTGTGATTCCAACTTGCTTATCTTGAGCAATCAAGTATGTGTGTGTTGGTTTGCACACCATGTACGTGTGTGTCGTGCGTTGAGCCTTTATGCTTCTTGTTTGTATCCTAGTTGGCTCGTGTGAGAGATTAATGGAACATCCCATTTTGGGGGAGTGATGTGCTTTGTGCACCTCACAATCCTATAAATGTGTGTACATGAGGAATACCATCTAGTATTGATATTACAAGTTTATCTAGTCGCTAGGTGGTATATCTCTCATGAGAAATTCAAATTCTAAATAGTCCATTAATTATCTCTTGTTTGTTCCTCTTATTGCCTCTTGTTAAGTTCTTATTGGTATCACATTATGGGGGAGTAATATGCTAAGTGCATATTACAAGCCTAGAAAATGTGTACATTGAGATATTGTCACCTAGAATTGATATTGTGGATTATCTTGTTCCTAGGTGGCATGTTAGCTCTACAAGTTGCAATTTGCTTGTGTTTGTTGTGAAGATGATGTTGGATGTCCTTGTTATCTACCACCGGGAATTATTTCCAAATACTTCTTGTCTTTTGACAATTGGTAGTCACTTATGTGTGGTAGAATTTGTTGATCATCTTTACTTTGGCTTTTGTTTTTATTTTCCTTTTCTCTTGCCAAGGTTTGTGTAAACTCCCGGTGTCTTCCCTACCACTTGTGGATCTTGTTTATTTCTTGTTCTTGTCTAGTGTTTTCTAGATATGTGAAAGTAGTGATCCCACCTTGTGCATTTTGTATTCAAATGCAAATCCTATATAATGCACAACTCGTGGGGGAGCTATCCTATTTTCTTTAGAACACTCTTCTTGTGATCCTTATCAAGTGTGTTTTGGTGGAAGGCAAGCCATTTCGTTTTGGTACTTTGTGCCATCATGAAACTTTGTTGAGAGGGGTTGAAGTAGTCGTTCTCGTCGTGATCCTATCACCGGAGATCCTAGCACCGAATGGACGGCACCTCCGCGTTCAACACACGTACGGAGCGGATGATGTCTCCTCCTTCTTGATCCAGCAAGGGGGAAGGAGAGGTTGATGATGATGGCTCCAGCAGCAGCACAATGGCATGGTGGTGGTGGAGCAGCATCACTCCGGCAGGGCTTCGCCAAGCACGTGACGGAGGAGGAAGAGGTGTAGCAGGGGGAGGGGGCGCCAGGACCTCAGGGTGCGGCTGCCCCCCTCCCCCCTCCCTTTATATAGGCCCCCAAGGGGGGGCGCCGGCCCTGGGAGATCCAATCTCCCAAGGGGGCGGCGGCCAAGGGGGGTGGAGTGCCCCCCAAGGCAAGTGGGGCGCCCCCCCCCCCCCACCCTAGGGTTTCAACCCTAGGCGCAGGGGGTGGGCCTAGGGGGGCGCACCAGCCCACTATGGGATGGTTCCCCTCCCCACTTCAGCCCTTGGGGCCCTCCGGGATGGGTGGCCCCACCCGGTGGACCCTCGGGACCCTTCCGGTGGTCCCGGTACAATACCGGGCGACCCCGAAACTTTCCCGATGGCCGAAATACCACTTCCTATATATAATTCTTTACCTCCGGACCATTCCGGAACTCCTCGTGACGTCCGGGATCTCATCCGGGACTCCGAACAACATTCTGTATGCTGCATACTCATATTCATACAACCCTAGCGTCACCGAACCTTAAGTGTGTAGACCCTATGGGTTTGGGAGACACGTAGACATGACCGAGACGGATCTCGGGCAATAACCAACAGCGGGATCTGGATACCCATGTTGGCTCCCACATGCTCCTCGATGATCTCATCGGATGAACCACGATGTCGAGGATTCGAACAACCCCGTATACAATTCCCTTTGTCAATCGGTACGTTACATGCCCGAGACTCGATCGTTGGTATCCCAATACCTTGTTCAGTCTCGTTACCGGCAAGTCACTTTACTCGTACCGTAATGCATGATCCCGTGACCAAACACTTGGTCACTTTGAGCTCATTATGATGATGCATTACCGAGTGGGCCCAGAGATACCTCTCCGTCATACGGAGTGACAAATCCCAGTCTCGATCCGTGTCAACCCAACAGACACTTTCGGAGATACCTGTAGTGCACCTTTATAGTCACCCAGTTACGTTGTGACGTTTGGTACACCCAAAGCACTCTTACGGTATTCGGGAGTTACACGATCTCATGGTCTAAGGAAGAGATACTTGACATTGAAAAAGCTCTAGCAAAACGAACTACACGATCTCGTGCTATGCTTAGGATTGGGTCTTGTCCATCACATCATTCTCCTAATGATGTGATCCCGTTGTCAATGACATCCAATGTCCATAGTCAGGAAACCATGACTATCTGTTGACCAACGAGCTAGTCAACTAGAGGCTCACTAGGGACATGTTATGGTCTATGTATTCACACGTGTATTACGATTTCCAGATAATACAGTTATAGCATGAATAAAAGACAATTATCATGAACAAGGAAATATAATAATAACCCTTTTATTATTGCCTCTAGGGCATATTTCCAACAGTCTCCCACTTGCACTAGAGTCAATAATCTAGTTACATTGTGATCAATCGAACACCCATAGAGTTCTGGTGTTGATCATGTTTTGCTCGCGAGAGAGGTTTAGTCAACGGGTCTGCGACATTCAGATCCGTATGTACTTTGCAAATATCTATGTCTCCATTTTGAACATTTTCACGGATGGAGTTGAAACGACGCTTGATGTGCCTGGTCTTCTTGTGAAACCTGGGCTCCTTGGCAAGGGCAATAGCTCTAGTGTTGTCACAGAAGAGTTTGATCGGCCCCGACGCATTGGGTATAACTCCTAGGTCGGTGATGAACTCCTTCACCCAAATTGCTTCATGTGCTGCCTCCGAGGCTGCCATGTACTCCGCTTCACATGTAGATCCCGCTACGACGCTCTACTTGCAGCTGCACCAACTTACTGCTCCACCATTCAACATATACACGTATCCGGTTTGTGACTTAGAGTCATCTAGATCTGTGCCGAAGCTAGTGTCGACGTAACCCTTTACGACGAGCTCTTCATCACCTCCATAAACGAGAAAAATGTCCTTCGTCCTTTTCAGGTACTTTAGGATATTCTTGACCGCTGTCCAGTGTTCCTTGCCGGGATTACTTTGGTACCTTCCTACCAAACTTACGGCAAGGTTTACATCAGGTCTGGTACACAGCATGGCATACATAATAGATCCTATGGCTGAAGCATAGGGGATGACACTCATCTCTTCTTTATCTTTTGCCGTGGTCGGGCATTGAGCCGAGCTCAATCTCACACCTTGCAATACAGGCAAGAACCCCTTCTTGGACTGATCCATTTTGAACTTCTTCAAAATCTTATCAAGGTACGTGCTTTGTGAAATACCTATGAGGCGTCTCGATCTATCTCTGTAGATCTTGATGCCTAATATATAAGCAGCTTCTCCAAGGTCCTTCATTGAAAAACACTTATTCAAGTAGGCCTTAATGCTTTCCAAAAGTTCTATATCATTTCCCATCAAAAGTATGTCATCTACATATAATATGAGAAATGCTACAGAGCTCCCACTCACTTTCTTGTAAACGCAGGCTTCTCCATAAGTCTGCATAAACCCAAACGCTTTGATCATCTCATCAAAGCGAATGTTCCAACTCCGAGATGCTTGCACCAGCCCATAAATGGATCGCTGGAGCTTGCATACTTTGTTAGCATTCTTAGGATCGACAAAACCCTCCGGCTGCATCATATACAGTTCTTCCTTAAGATGCCCGTTAAGGAATGCCGTTTTGACGTCCATCTGCCATATCTCATAATCATAGTATGCGGCAATTGCTAATATGATTCGAACGGACTTAAGCTTCGCTACGGGAGAGAAAGTCTCATCATAGTCAATCCCTTGAACTTGCCGATAACCCTTAGCGACAAGTCGTGCTTTATAGATGGTGACATTACCATCCGCGCCCGTCTTCTTCTTAAAGATCCATTTGTTTTCTATCGCTCGTCGATCATCGGGCAAGTCATTCAAAGTCCATACTTTGTTTTCATACATGGATTCTATCTCGGATTTCATGGCTTCTAGCCATTTGTTGGAATCTGGGCCCGCCATCACTTCTTCATAGTTCGAAGGTTCACCGTTGTCTAACAACATGATTTCCAGGACTGGGTTGTCGTACCACTCTGGTGCGGAACGTGTCCTTGTGGACCTACGAAGTTCAGTAGCAACTTGATCCGAAGTACCTTGATCATCATCATTATTTTCCTCTTCAATTGGTGTAGGCATCACAGGAACATCTTCCTGAGCTGCACTACTGTCCCGTTCAAGACGTAGTACTTCATCGAGTTCTACTTTCCTCCCACTTACTTCTTTCGAGAGAAACTCTTTTTCCAGAAAGGATCCATTCTTGGCAACAATGATCTTGCCCTCGGATCTTAAGTAGAAGGTATACCCAATGGTTTCTTTAGGGTATCCTATGAATACGCATTTTTCCGACTTAGGTTCGAGCTTTTCAGGTTGAAGTTTCTTGACATAAGCATCGCATCCCCAAACTTTTAGAAACGACAGCTTAGGTTTCTTACCAAACCATAATTCATACGGTGTCGTCTCAACGGATTTAGACGGTGCCCTATTTAAAGTGAATGTAGCTGTCTCTAGAGCGTATCCCCAAAATGACAGCGGTAAATCGGTAAGAGACATCATAGATCGCACCATATCCAATAGAGTGCGATTACGACGTTCGGACAAACCGTTACGCTGAGGTGTTCCAGGCGGCGTGAGTTGTGAAACGATTCCACATTTTCGTAAGTGTGTACCAAATTCGTGACTTAAATATTCTCCTCCACGATCAGATTGTAAGAATTTTATCTTTCGGTCACGTTGATTCTCTACTTCATTCTGAAATTCCTTGAACTTTTCAAAGGTCTCAGACTTGTGTTTCATCAAGTAGACATACCCATATCTACTCAAGTCATCAGTGAGAGTGAGAACATAACGATATCCTCAGCGAGCCTCAACGCTCATTGGACCGCACACATTGGTATGTATGATTTCCAAAATGTTGGTTGCTCGCTCCATTGTTCCGGAGAACGGGGTCTTGGTCATTTTGCCCATGAGGCATGGTTCGCATGTGTCAAATGATTCATAATCGAGAGACTCTAAAAGTCCATCAGCATGGAGCTTCTTCATGCGCTTGACACCAATGTGACCAAGGCGGCAGTGCCACAAGTATGTGGGACTATCGTTATCAACTTTACATCTTTTGGTATTCACGCTATGAATATGTGTAACATTACGTTCGAGATTCATTAAGAATAAACCATTGACCATCGGGGCATGACCATAAAACATATCTCTCATATAAATAGAACAACCATTATTCTCGGATTTAAATGAGTAACCATCTCGTATTAAACGAGATCCAGATACAATGTTCATGCTCAAACTTGGCACTAAATAACAATTATTGAGGTTTAAAACTAATCCCGTAGGTAAATGTAGAGGTAGCGTGCCGACGGCGATCACATCGACCTTGGAACCATTCCCGACGCGCATCGTCACCTCGTCCTTCGCCAGTCTCCGCTTATTCCGCAGCTCCTGCTGTGAGTTACAAATATGAGCAACGGCACCGGTATCAAATACCCAGGAGTTACTACGAGTACTGGTAAGGTACACATCAATTACATGTATATCAAATATACCTTTAGTGTTGCCGGCCTTCTTATCCGCTAAGTATTTGGGGCAGTTCCGCTTCCAGTGACCCTTCCCCTTGCAATAAAAGCACTCAGTTTCAGGCTTGGGTCCATTCTTTGACTTCTTCTCGGCAACTGGCTTACCGGGCGCGGCAACATCTTTGCCGTCCTTCTTGAAGTTCTTCTTACCCTTGCCCTTCTTGAACTTAGTGGTCTTATTGACCATCAACACTTGATGTTCTTTCTTGATTTCAACCTCTGCCGACTTCAGCATTGAAAATACTTCAGGAATGGTCTTCACCATCCCCTGCATATTGTAGTTCATCACAAAGCTCTTGTAGCTTGGTGGGAGCGACTGAAGGATTATGTCAATGACCACCTCATCCGGGAGGTTAATGTCCAGCTGGGGCAGGCGGTTGTGCAACCCAGACATTTTGAGTATATGCTCACTGACAGAACTATTTTCCTCCATCTTACAACTATAGAACTTGTCGGAGACTTCATATTTCTCGACCCGGGCATGAGCTTGGAAAACTAGTTTCAGCTCCTCGAACATCTCATATGCTCCGTGTTGCTCAAAACGCTTTTGGAGCCCCGGTTCTAAGCTGTAAAGCATGCCGCACTGAACGAGGGAGTAATCATCAGCACGAGACTGCCAAGCATTCATAATGTCTTGGTTCTCTGGGACGGGAGCGTCACCTAGCGGTCCTTCTAGGACATATTGTTTCCTGGTAGCTATGAGGATGATCCTCAGGTTCCGGACCCAGTCTGTATAGTTGCTGCCATCATCTTTCAGCTTGGTTTTCTCTAGGAACGCGTTGAAGTTCATGTTGACATGAGCGTTGGCCATTTGATCTACAAGACATATTTGCAAAGGTTTTAGACTAAGTTCATGATAATTAAGTTCATCTTATCAAATTATTATAATGAACTCCCACTCAGATTAGACATCCCTCTAGTCATCTAAGTGTTACACGATCCGAGTCGACTAGGTCGTGTCCAATCATCACGTGAGACAGACTAGTCATCAATGGTGAACATCTCCATGTTGATCGTATCTTCCATACGACTCATGTTCGACCTTTCGGTCTCTTGTGTTCCGAGGCCATGTCTGTACCTGCTAGGCTCGTCAAGTTAACCCTAAGTGTTCTGCATGTATAAATCTGTCTTACACCCGTTGTATGTGAACGTAAGGATCTATCACACCCGATCATCACATGGTGCTTCGAAACGACAAACTTTAGCAACGGTGCACAGTTAGGGGGAACACTTTCTTGAAATTATTATAAGGGATCATCTTATTTACTACCGTCGTTCTAAGTAAACAAGATGCATAAAAAATAATAAACATCACATGCAATTATATAAAGTAGTGACATGATATGGCCAATATCATATAGCTCCTTTGATCTTCATCTTCGGGGATCCATGATCATCTTGTCACCGGCATGACACCATGATCTCCATCACCGTGTCTTCATGAAGTTGTCACGCCAACGACTACTTCTACTTCTATGGCTAACGCGTTTAGCAACAAAGTAAAGTAATTTACATGGCGTTCTTCAATGACACGCAGGTCATACAAAAAATAAAGACAACTCCTATGGATCCTGCCAGTTGTCATACTCATCGACATGCAAGTCGTGATTCCTATTACAAGAACATGATCTCATACATCACAATATATAATTCATCATTCATCACAACTTCTGGCCATATCACATCACATGACAATTGCTGCAAAAACAAGTTAGACGCCCTCTAATTGTTGTTGCATCTTTTACGTGGCTGCAATTGGGTTCTAGCAAGAATGTTTTCTTACCTACGAATAACCACAACGTGATTTTTGTCAACTTCTATTTACCCTTCATAAGGACCCTTTTCATCGAATCCACTCCAACTAAAGTGGGAGAGACAGACACCCGCCAGCCACCTTATGCAACTAGTGCATGTCAGTCGGTGGAACCGGTCTCACGTAAGCGTACGTGTAAGGTTGGTCTGCGCCGCTTCATCCCACAATACCGTTGAAGCAAGATAAGACTAGTAGTGGCTAGCAAGTTGACAAGATCTACGCCCACAACAAAATTGTGTTCTACTCGTGTAATAGAGAACTACGCATAGACCTAGCTCATGATGCCACTGTTGGGGAATGTTGCAGAAAATTAAATTTTTTCCTACGGTTTCACAAAGATCCATCTATGAGTTCATCTAAGCAACGAGTCAAGGGAGATGCATCTACATACCACTTTGTAGATCACGAGCGGAAGCGTTCAAAAGAACGGGGTTGAAGTAGTCGTTCTCGTCGTGATCCTATCACCGGAGATCCTAGCGCCGAACGGACGGCACCTCCACGTTCAACACACGTACGGAGCGGATGACGTCTCCTCCTTCTTGATCCAGAAAGGGGGAAGGAGAGGTTGATGATGATGGCTCCAGCAGCAGCACAACGGCGTGGTGGTGGTGGAGCAGCAGCACTCCGGCAGGGCTTCGCCAAGCACGTGACGGAGGAGGAAGAGGTGTAGCAGGGGGAGGGGGCGCCAGGACCTCAGGGTGCGGCTGCCCCCCCTCCCCCCTCCCTTTATATAGGCCCCCAAGGGGGGGCTCCGTCCCTGGGAGATCCAATCTCCCAAGGGGGCGGCGGCCAAGGGGGGTGGAGTGCCCCCCAAGGCAAGTGGGGCGCCCCCCCCCCCACCCTAGGGTTTCAACCCTAGGCGTAGGTGGTGGGCCTAGGGGGGCGCACCAGCGCACTATGGGCTGGTTCCCCTCCCCACTTCAGCCCTTGGGGCCCTCCGGGATGGGTGGCCCCACCCGATGGACCCCCGGGACCCTTCAGGTGGTCCCGGTACAATACCGGGCGACCCCAAAACTTTCCCGATGGCCGAAATACCACTTCCTATATATAATTCTTTACCTCCAGACCATTCCGGAACTCCTCGTGACGTCCCGGATCTCATCCGGGACTCCGAACAACATTCGGTATGCTGCATACTCATATTCATACAACCCTAGCGTCACCGAACCTTAAGTGTGTAGACCCTACGGGTTCGGGAGACACGTAGACATGACCGAGACGGCTCTCGGGCAATAACCAACAGCGGGATCTGGATACCCATGTTGGCTCCCACATGCTCCTCGATGATCTCATCGGATGAACCACGATGTCGAGGATTCAAACAACCCCGTATACAATTCCCTTTGTCAATCGGTACGTTACATGCCCGAGACTCGATCGTCGGTATCCCAATACCTTGTTCAGTCTCGTTACCGGCAAGTCACTTTACTCGTACCGTAATGCATGATCCCGTGACCAAACACTTGGTCACTTTGAGCTCATTATGATGATGCATTACCGAGTGGGCCCAGAGATACCTCTCCATCATACGGAGTGACAAATCCCAGTCTCGATCCATGTCAACCCAACAGACACTTTCAGAGATACATGTAGTGCACCTTTATAGTCACCCAGTTACGTTGTGACGTTTGGTACACCCAAAGCACTCTTACGGTATCCGGGAGTTACACGATCTCATGGTCTAAGGAAGAGATACTTGACATTGAAAAAGCTCTAGCAAAACGAATTACACGATCTCGTGCTATGCTTAGGATTGGGTCTTGTCCATCACATCATTCTCCTAATGATGTGATCCCGTTGTCAATGACATCCAATGTCCATAGTCAGGAAACCATGACTATCTGTTGACCAACGAGCTAGTCAACTAGAGGCTCACTAGGGACATGTTATGGTCTATGTATTCACACGTGTATTACGATTTCCGGATAATACAGTTATAGCATGAATAAAAGACAATTATCATGAACAAGGAAATATAATAATAACCCTTTTATTATTGCCTCTAGGGCATATTTCCAACAGTGCCCCCATGTTTGGTTTTGGTAATTGATGACAATCTCTATGGACTAATGGTTGTCTTGAGTTGTATTTGAAGGATTTGTCCATAGGCTTTTCTTGAAGTCCATGTGTTGGTTTCAAGGAGTTTTTGAGTTGACCAAGGTGCTATTAAGGAATTATCCAAAGATTGGTCATGCGAGTGTTGAGCTTATTGCAAGCATGTCTTGAAGAAGAAGGTTGTGTGATCATTCATGTTTACCTTCAAGACATCATCCAAATGAAGAGAGTTGCAAAGATTCAAGGTTGATCAAGACTAAGTCAAGAGTGAATCAAGTTGATCAACTCACAAAGCATAGAAGATGTAACGAGAGGGATCAAGTGATCCCATGGTATGGTAAGCATTGTCCATTACACTTTATGTACTAACCCATGGTCTATGTGAGAGTTGTATGTGGGGTTAGGTACGTATCCATGGGCTTGCGTCAAGAGGAAGATATCATACAACCCATGGAAAGGATGACATCAAGTGGTGATCGTCATCAAGATTGCCGTGTGCAAGTTCAAGTGGAGCATCACGAAGAGATCAAGTCCTTGAATCTTGCCATCCATTATGGTGTCAATGGACTTGTGAAGATGTGCCGAAGAGTGGCTCACCCATAGTGAACTATGGGGGAGCAATCATCTAGTCTTCATCGAGCCAACGCAATCAAGAAATGTGGTCCAACTTGAGGGAGTCAAGATCGTCTTCATCTAGCTCAAGTGGACCATGTGCAAGGCAAAGGTTTTGCCTTGATAGGTTTTCTACTTTACCGGTCTTGTGGTGGTAGTTGGGAGACCGAGTTATAGGATCGTTAGCCATACTATCAAGGGGGGCTCTCAAGTTGGTAGCTTGATCGTATCGTTAGTAGAGAGCTCAAACCATTGCATCCTTGCATCATGTTTCTTGGTTCTTGTTTGGTTATCTTTGTGAATCTTAGAGCTTATGGTCATCTTGATGACAAGCTTGAGTTCATCAAAAACGGAGTTCGCATGCGTCTTCTATGATGTTTTTGGTGTTGGAGGTTTTACCGGTCTTATCCGATGAAGGGTTCTCACCATTTTCTTATGGGACTTTTCTCATTTGCTTATTCTTGATATTTCTATCAATATTGTGTTAGCCCATGTCGTTAGCTTTCCAACAAACTTGGTTTCGTTGAATTCGGAGTCCATTTGCAAAAGTTGTGGCTGTTTTGGTAAAGGCTGCAGCGGTACTACCGCGACTAGAGCGGATGTAATTTTTTACTACCGCTCCAGAGCAGTACTACCGCTGCTCCTGAGCGGTAGTACCGCTCCAGAGCAGTACTACCGTGGCTCCTAAGCAGTAGTGCCGCCCCGGACCAAAATCTCGTGTTTTCTCTCTCGTTTGGGCTGTTTTGACCGTGCTAAGCGGTAGTACCGCTCCTCCAAGCGGTAGTACCGCTTGTGCACGACCTGAGCACATAACGGTTGGATTCGGGAGGTCCTATAAAAGGGGGTCTTCTTCCCCAATGAACCTAATCCTTGAGCTCGTGTTCTTCCCCCATTGTTGACCTTCTTCGAGCTTGTTAACTCTCAATCCCTCCATGGATTCTTGCTAGTTCTTGAGGGAAAAGAGAGAGGAGATCTAGATCCACGTTTCCACCAATCACTTTATCCTCTAAGTGAGGGGAACTCCTTGGATCTAGATCTTGGAGTTCTTCGTGTTCTTCTTTCGTTCTTCCTCTCATTTTCCTCCCTAGCATTAGTTGCTTTGGTGGGATTTGGGAGAGAAGGGCTTGGGCACTCCGTGTGCCCTTGCCATTGCATTTGGTGCATCGGTTTGAGTTCTCTACGGTGATACGTGGAAGAGAAGTTTGAGAAGCTTATTACTCTTGGGTGTTTGGGCACCCTAGAGCTTGTTCCTCTTGGGTGCCTTGGTGCCCTAGACGGTTGGTGGTGTTCAGAGCTCAATCATTGTGGTGTAAAGCTCCGGGCAAGCATCAGGATCTCCAATTAGGTTGTGGAGATCGCCCCGAGCAATTTGACGGGTACCGGTGACCGCCCCCAAGGGTTGCCAAAGTGTACGGGTTCGGTGACCGCCCCCAAGGGTCGTCATTTGTACGGGTTCGGTGACCGCCCTCAAGGGTCCCTTAGTGGAATCACGGCATCTTGCATTGTGCGAGGGCGTGAGGAGATTACGGTGGCCCTAGTGGCTTCTTGGGGAGCATTGTGCCTCCACACCGCTCCAAACGGAGATTAGCATCCGCAAGGGTGTGAACTTCGGGATACATCGTCGTCTCCGCGTGCCTCGGTTATCTCTTACCCGAGCCCCTTTACTTATGCACTTTACTTTGTGATAGCCATATTGTTCTTTGTCATATATCTTGCTATCACATAGTTGCTTATCTTGCTTAGCATAAGTTGTTGGTGCACATAGTTGAGCCTAGTTGTTGTAGGTTTTGTGCTTGACAAATTAACCGCTAGGTTTATTCCGCATTTGTTCAAGCCTAAACCATAATTATTTTAAAGCGCCTATTCACCCCCCCCCCCTCCTCTAGGCGACATCCTCGTACTTTCACATGGACAACACACGATAAAAGTAGAGAAAAAGCGTGCGTGTCTTATGCAAACATATCACACATGCAACTTCGACAACGGAGGCAAGGTGAGGAGATAGTTTGTGGTTGTTTGGAACCGAGAGAGCAAGACCACTAGCACGTGGCCAAGAGGGGTCGGACTAACAAGGGAGAGAGGTCGAGAGAGACGTACAGAGAAAATGCAGGCCTGGAGATCGTGATGGGACTACATGGGTGGGAGGTCGACTGACAAGGTGTGTGCGTGATAGAAGATGCCCAGAGAGATATCGAGATAGACGTATGGATGGAAGGAGACAATACATGTGTTCCTGATGGCTAGTAAGAGATAATCATACTTAGGAGGGGGGAGTGCTTGCGCCTATGATGGAGTGAGAGATTATGGTACTTAGGGGGGTGCGCGTCACATGGAGAGAGAACAAGGGCGGAGAGTGTTGGATGTGTCTATATGTATAGCGCGAGCGATACATGTGTATGTGTGAACCGGGGAGATATAAGGTCATTTTGGCTTGCATCCTGAGCATCTTTTGCCTGGCCTGGGGTTGTGGCTGGATTTCATGCAGGCTTGTTTGGTTGCTACCCTGTGAAAAAGAAAGCCCGCCTGGCCTGGGTTCCCTTGCACTTTAATTAGCCTGGCTGGACTCCAGACACTGCAAGTAGCCTGGCCCAGGCGACCGATTTCGAACGCCTGGTCGTGCCTGGTCGTGCGGCCACGAGGCTAACAACAACGTGGATGGATATTAGCATTAAATAATTGCTGCGTGCATTGATTGATGGGACGTTGATGCTTTGCCTGGACCAGGCATGAACCAAACGCTTCAGCACCACACAAGCCTGGCCAGGAATAAATATTTTACATCTCACGTCCACACCAGGCAGTACTAGCCATTAAGGCATGAGGGTCAGGTCACGAACCAAACTGACCAATAAAGTTTGAGAGAGATTGAGGAGCCCCGATAAGGCTGAGTGGTGCGTCAGATAGCTGAGAGGGGGAAAGAGATATTCTATCCGCTCGATAATGCAGTGCATGTAAATTTTTTAGAAGTCAAACTTTGGAAACTTTGATAAGGTTTACGCAAATGTTATTTATATCTACAATACAAAGATACATCATACAAAACTACATCTCATGGTGAATCTAATGGTATATGTTTGCCGTACTAGATGTAATTGTTTTTCTCCACGTACATGGTCAAACTTTGTGATGTTTGACTTTTCAATAAATCTAAATGCTATGGACCGAGGAGAGTGCCTAAGTCGAGACAGATCAAGTGCGTGTGAAGGAGAATGAGTAAGTGTGCAAAAATAGTATGTGTGTGAAAGAGAAAGTGATAACAAACGATAAATTAGAGTGTGTGTTTTTTTGTTTCTTATGCGAACATATCACGCATGCATCTTCGAGATGGAAAAGCGAGGCGAGGAGATACACAAAGATAGCTAGTGTGTGATTGTTTGCAACGGAGAGAGACACCCATGTAGCACATGTCCAATAGAGGTCTGGCCAACAAGGAACAAAGGTCGAGAGGGACACATGGATGACATGGACGCATGGGGAGGGAGAGAGGGTGTGTTTGTGATAGAGAGATCCCCTCGAGATCGTGACTATATGGGTGGGAGATCGAGGGAGGTGCGTGCGCGATAGAAAGATGCCCCGAGAGAAATCGAGATAGACCATGCACATATTTGTGATGGAGACTAAGATTAGCTAGTCATATACATATAGGGGGGACTGCATGTGCCTACAATTGAGTGAGAGACCATCATACTTGGCTAGCTAGGCATGAGATTGTGTGTGTGTGCGTGTGAGATGGAGAGAGGACGAGGGAGAGAGATAGAGTTTTAGATGGGCCTATCGAGTGCGAGTGAGATATGCATGTGTATGTGTGGCCCAGATGGATGGAGAGTTTGAGAGAGGGGGGAAGAGCTCCGAGACGACGGAGTGGTGCGTGAGAGAGTTATGGGCAAAGAGCCAAGGAATTTGTGTGCGTACGATGAGTGCACCCAAGATATCTAGCTTGGACTAGCTAGAGTATCATACATAGTGTGCGAGAGAGACCTATAGATGGTGTATATATGCATGCGAACTAGAAAGACCCCCCCCACACACACACACAAAGAGAAATAGAGATGGAGAGAAAGGGAGAGGGACCAACAAGGTTTCTGTGTCGGATGCGTGCGACAGAATTGAAGATTGTCAGAGAGAGAGAGAGAGAGAGAGAGAGAGCAGGAGTCCGGGAGAGGGGGAGGTCGCGTTTTATGCAGCAAAGACTGATATAAACCATGTTTCGATATAAACTAGCATTCAAATATTTAAATTGGAGAACATGTTGTCTACAATCCACACCTGAACGGATATATGCATATATCAAACAAGTTCATTAATTTGACTTTCAACATGTTCATGGAGTACTATAATACTGTACAGCATGCTACTCGATTGAGGTGTTCAATTTTGGATTTAGTTCACTATTTTGACCTAGTGAACGAGCTATTTCATTGAATTGAGATATTTCATTTTGGGTTTGATTCGCGTTTTTGAGTGGGTCAACTATTTGTCATATAGTAAATCGCTAGCAACGAGCATGTAAAAACACATTACTCCCGAGCATCATCTCTCCATCTAAAAAATAAGTGGCAACCTAATATTTCAAAATTTGATTCGAATCGACTTGGTAAGGTAGACGTGGATGCTCGTTCTCCCAAAATTTGAATGAACCGTTAAACATCCTCTCTGCTCGGTGGAATTCGCCCGAGCAAATAAATGGGAGGCGCGAAATTACCGTCCTATGTGGGACACACATCAATTGGCCCGTTGTACATCGAGGGTAGGTTCGTAACTTCATCCAAGCGCGCCTTCTCCTCGGCCGAAATGACATGTGCCAAATAATTCAAAAACCATGGTCGGCAAAACATGCTCTCCTCGCCCGAAATAGCTCGCACCCACTATTTCAAAACACGCTCTCCTCACCCGAAATCGCTCGGGCCCACTGTAGTTCAAAACACGCCCTCCTCGACCGAAATCGCTCCCGCCCACTATTTGGAGAGAAGCAAAGTTACTCTACTATCCCCGACCCTCAGTACACAGACCCAAGCCGACAAGCCTAAAGGCAAGGGTAGAACTATAACTCCCCCTCACAT